>NW_026945577.1:678042-683042 GCF_034702125.1 Engraulis encrasicolus | reverse complement strand
GTGTGTAAGGTGTCGGGTGACTTGACGGTCTTCCCGTGAAGGCATCAGATGACTCTGCTGCTCCATGCACTATTTACACTCCTGAAAGTGAGGGACAAAGACTGTGTGTGTAGAGCAGTGTTTCTCAAACTTTTTCAGACCGAGGACCACTTTGTCCCCTCAAATATCTTCAAGGACCACCTGTCAAATGAATTGACAGTTAACATGTGCTAATTTGACACTGCTATTTTGGATACAGACCACTTACTTTTTTCCCATTACACGCCTGTCTCATTGTGGTGAAAATAAGACTTCAGCTATGTTTAGCTTTGTAATAATGTTACAAATAGAGCATACAGCTAGCTTGTCTTGGAAATGTAGAAATCCGCTCGCGGATCACCTGAGCTCTGTCCCGGACCACACTTTGAGAATCACTGTAGTAGAGAAACTGAACAACTATACCATTGGGAGTTTTACAAGTCCAGCAGCGTACACTTACCGTAACACTGTGCGTGTGTTCGCATTTTTACATTATATTACACTACACATTGCACTTATTACATTACACTCAACGGACGCTGTCATCCTTAACTTACAGTTATTTTGAGGGTATTGGTTACATTCCATGGACAGGGTTCCCACTGGTGCTTGAATTCCTTGAAAATGCTTGAATTTCAATTAAGTGTTTTCAAGGTTGTGAAAATGCTTGAATTTTTGGTGAAGTGCTTGAAAATGCTTGAAATTTGTGTCAAGTCAAACTCAGTAAGCCAAATAATAGAAATAAATTGTTCAGGTACATAAAAAATCTGAGGGAGTGAGATGTCAGATGGGATTTGCCATTCGACACCCTAAAATTGATTAGAATGCAGTAAATTGCATCTTAAAAACACAATTTTCTGGGGGAGGATCCCCACACCCCCTTCCCGCGACCTATTAAAGGTGCTGGAAAACTGAAAATTTGGTGCTTGAAGGTGCTTGAAAAGTGCTTGAATTTGTTCATGAAAAATGTGTGGGAACCCTGTATGGAGCAATGTGGGATTAGATGCCTTGCTCAAGGGCACGTCAGCCAAGGATGAAGGTGTTGGTAAGGGTGGGATTTGAACCTGCAACCCTCTGATCTAAAGACCAGTTTGTTAACCATTGAGCCATGGCTTCACCGGTCTTCAGCCATAGATGGAGGTGTAGGGAGAGGTAAGGGCGGGATTTGAACCTGGAACCTTCCGATTTACAAGAGCGGCTCCCTAACCATTAGGCCATACGGAGGCTGTTCATAACCAGCCTATTACAGCAGCATAGTAGTAGACACATACAGTAACACGCATTGCACATCATATATCCTGCATATCACACATAATAAACCCAAATAGTATCTATCTGCATACAGTGTTGCCAGATGTGTCAAATGTGTCAAATGTGTCAAATCCTGCCCAAAAGGTTCTCAAAAAGCGCCAAAATGCGCTAAATTCTGCCCAATTTCAACAAATTGCATTGATTTCTATGGGCACAAAAACGCCAGAAAAAAATGGCCAGACAGCCATCCCAAGTAGCCCAATTGGGCGGGTAACCACCCAATCTGGCAACACTGTCTGCATACATTCCTTTGCTAACTATCAGAAAATGTCATCAAATACTGAGCAGTGCGGCAGCCCATGCAGAATAGGTGCAGTGTGGTGCCAGGTTTACATTTTACTGATTTTTTTATGTTGACTTAGTGTAGGAAGTAGGCATGGTACGGTTTGCGTTGCAAACCGAGACCGTACGGTTTGCATGTCACGGAACGGGGTAGTGGGCAACCGCACGGTGCCCACGGTTTCAAAAAAAAATAAAAAATAGAGTGACCACCGGCGGACGACGCTATTAAAATCCTACTACTTTTACAAGCATAAAACACAAAGACTACGTAGGATATTGAGTGTGGAAAGACTGATTTCTATCAGCCAACTGAAAGACATAATGTAACAGCATGCGCCAGCTGACTAGGCTACAGTAGCCTACAAGCAAGTGCAGGTCTGTCAGCAGCGTCACCCTCTCCCCCCTCTCTCTCCACGTTAGCGCAAGTGACTGTTCCCAGCCTTTATGCTGACCATTTTAAATTAAATGAACATGAATTTACAAACAATGACAGATTAGCAGAACAAAGTAGACTATGACTTACGTTACAGTAGCCTAGTGTAGGCTATATCCACGTGGCATTGAATGGGGATTCCGGACGGCAAAATGCGAGATAATTGAACATATCCATCAGATTCACTGTGCTGTCCTTAACTGCAATCAACTGTAGGCCTAATTATATGTAGCTAGTTAAACTCTGATGGACGGAAGGGGACTTTGTGCTGTTGCCTAGTTAACATTGATGTTTAACACTATAACAAAAATAAAATTTGACTGTTTTAAAAGGCTCAGCTTCACAGGAGTTTTGTGAAACATTCTTGTGCATACACTTCTAAAAAAACGATCTTTTAAAATGATTTGTTACCTTAACTTTCACATTTTAACATAACCCTATCACTTGTTCACTTAAAATTGAATTTGACTTCTGATTTTACTTCTATGCTTCTCATGGCCGGCAGTTTCATGATAGGAAGCAACTGATTCATAAGCGCAAAACTCGCAGAAAGCGGTATCAAAATAAAAGTCCAATTCGTTCTCAGTGTGTCATTAACCAAAATAGTCATACTACACTGACCTAATGGTCCCATTACCTACAGGAGTGTAGCTGTTTTATTTGTACACGTCAAATGTGTTATAGCATGTAATATTTGAATATTTGTCAACTTAAAAGTTAGGACTTAGTTCTCCCTTTTTGTGAAATAAATGGAAGCATGTTAAAATCATTGATATCTTTCCTCTTTCAGTTGGGTTAAATGAAGTCAAATTCAACATACCCATGATAAGCTTACATTTTCATTCAAATTTTTATATAATACATTTTATTTAAGAAAAAAAACAAACAAAAAAACAGAACCGTACAAAACCGAAAACCGTGACCTTGAAACCGTGATATGGACCGAACCGTGACATTTGTGAACCGTACCACCCCTAGTAGAAAGAGAGTGTGTGCGGAAAGAATGTATGTGTGTGTGTGATTTTGCACGCATATGCCGCATATCCAGACTTCGTGTGTTTATATTTTTATGTTCTGCTGAATTTGAGGAGCAGACAGCCACTGTCCAGACAGGGCTCAGGACACCTGAGGGGGCCTTCTCTCTGTGCGTGTGCGTGCGTGTGTGTGTGTGTGTGTGTGTGTGTGGTATTAGCGGAGTGTGTGTGTGCGTGTGTGTGTGAGCTGCATTAGCTCTCTTTCTTCCAGTCTGCAGGCAGTAATGTTATGTAACTTCTCTTCCTCCTGTTACTTCTGTTCTTCAGTGTCGTCCTCGCGTGTGCAAGTGTGTGCGTGTGTGTGTGTGTGTGTGTGTGTGTGTGTGTGTGTGTGTGTGTGTGTGTGTGTGTGTGTGTGTGTGTGTGTGTGTGTGTGTGCGCGCGCGTGTGTGTGTGCGAGTGTGTGCGTGTGTGTGCCTCTGTGTGTCTGACCATAGTCCAAACCATCAGCTCTGTGTATACACACACTCTGGAGTATGTCTGCCCCCTACCCCCGACCGTCTGCCAGAGACCGCATGCATGTGTAGTCAGAGCTTCTGATTGGCCAAAGCTGAATATGGTTGACAAGAGAGGACTGGGATTACAGCCCTGTGTCTGTGTCTGTGTCTGTGTCTGTGTCTGTGTCTGTGTCTGTCTGTGTCTGTGTGGTTTTTCTAAAGCCTCAACTTGAAAAGGGCATGGCGCAGGCACACACCATATGCACATACTGTGGCGAACAGAAATTGTCGACCGAATTTGGTGTCCACCAGTGCCAAACTGTTGGTGCACAACATGTGCAAAACGGAACTCCCATGAAGTCCCATTCATTTGGAATAAGACACCTTTATAATCACTGAGCACTTCGCATGCTCCTGATTTGTAATAAGAGGCTATATGCTTTGGGGTGCTGTAGGGCTGCACAATTGATCGAAAAATAATCAAAATCGTGAAATCGAACTCATGATTTTAATCGTCATTTAATCGTGGCAATAGTGACCTACTTTTGAGAGCGTCCTTGAAGCCAGAACATACTGACAGGCTGGTGTTTCTGGCCAGAAATCTGTCCACTTAAGTTTCATGCTATTGCCTTTAGCCAACATAATTATTACAATTCATTTTATTTCGCTCATCCCGTATGTAATTCATTCTTGGTTATATTTCATATTGTTATAATTTTCAAAAAAATCTGCAAAAATCAATAATCGTAATTAATAATCGTGATTATGATTTTGACCAAAATAATCCTGATTATGATTTTTTTTCCATAATCGTGCAGCCCTAGTGTGCTGTGATGCGGCGTGCTGTCCCACCCTTGCCTGGTTTGCACCAGACCATATCACAAGTGTTCGCTTACCGAATTTCTTGCCCCAGGCTAGGAAATATTTAGCCTATTAAGATTGCTCCATTGTTCATTAATAGTTTCTCTACTAATGTTCCTATTGGAGACACTGACGAAGGCAACAGCTGAAACGTTCTACGTCTACACTTCTGCTGCTATGTAAATAAAAAATAAAAAAAGAAGAAAAGAAGAACCCGAGTGCGACCCACTTTTTCACCTACTTAAATTCCTTGCAATCCACAGAACAGAAAATACATATTTTGACAATACAATACGGAATTATGTTAGCTGTTACCCTGTGGACTTCCTGTTAGCTGTTAACCCATTGATGCCTGATGTTGCGTTGCGCAACATTGGCCCTGGCGCCTGGAGCGTCATTACGCAACATTCAGGCTCATGAGATGTTAAGAACTTTATTAAAGATCTCTGTTTGTTTGACATGAATGAACACATTCTAATGAAAGATAGGGGTCTTAGCGTTTAAATGCAACTTAGGGCATATTTTTATGTGCTTCAGAAGCTGAGATATTTAGGTTGGCAGCTTTTCTTAAAAAGGGCTCCGGCATTCAGCACCCTTTTTTGCACATGCCTTAGGCGTCAATGG
>NW_026945577.1:665542-670542 GCF_034702125.1 Engraulis encrasicolus | reverse complement strand
GAGTTATCCTTCAGGCAGGCAGACAGGCAGGCAGACAGGCAGACAGGCAGACAGGCAGGCGACCGTAAACGACCTCCTTGGCATTTGTAAAAAATACTAATCGCTGTTAATCTCCACAGGCCAAGGAGCTGTTTCTGCTGCGCAAGACAGCGGAGGAGATGGAGATGCGTATCGAGACCCAGAAGCAGACGCTGTCGGCACGCGACCACTCCATCAAGAAGCTGCTAGAGATGCTGCAGACTAGAGCGCCCCCTAGTGCTCGGGCCAGCGAGGAGGACCAGGAGCGCACAAGGCTACTGGCAGAGGCCCACGCCACACAACACCACCTGCAGGCGCTACTGCAGCAGAAGGACAAGGAGACGGTGGCACTCAGAGAGGTATATGTCACGTGTACACACACACACACACACACACACACACACGCACACACACACACACAAAGAGAGAGGAGTTCCATTTGTATATGCATGTATATAATAATACACACACACACACACACACACACACACACACACACACACACACACACACACACACACACACACACACACACACACACACACACACACACACACACACACACACACACACACACACACACACACCAAGCAGTAGAAGCGCTATGGGATTGTGCCTGTACTCCCACACACACTCTTCACAAGCATATAATGCACACATTAAAACCCTTAAACTTAGCCAAGAAAAGCACACAAAATATTGTTCTAGTCAGGCACAGCTGTGGGCAGCCCTGTATGGGCCCCTGGGCCACTGGCCAGGGCTGTTAACCTCTGTGGTGCAGTAAGGATGCCCCCTGCTGTTTCAGAGTTGAACTGCATGATCTACAAATCAAAATAATAGTTGTGTGTGTTTGTGGTTTTTGACAACTTATTTGAGTAATATTGTTTATTGGGTCAGAGATGAGCTTCGAACATTTGGGAACATTTCCAGTGGGCCCCAAGTTGGAAAGGATTGGGAAACCCAGCTCTGTAGTGTAGTAAGGCTGCCCCCTGCTGTTTTAGAGTGGAAGTGCAGCTACAATGAGAAACCACTTCCCATACATTTCAATCACACACCCACACGCCACATGGACACGGAACTCCCACAGCTTCACATTGGGTATATTTATATGTGTGGTCGGAAGAATAATTTTAAAGTTGTAAACCTGTGAAGATTTAAAAAGACAAGCAATGCAGGCCCATCAGCAGTTCAGGTGCTGGACCAAACAGACAAAAAATGAAAAGAAATAATATAGGTCCACAACATTTGTTTAATGTTTAATGTTTAAAGTTGCCGTATGTAATATTTTTCGGAAGTTCATCTCCAGGATTCATGTTGCCCATTCACAAATGTTACCTTTTTCATGAATACTTACCACCACCATCTAATGAAACCTGAAAGGTTGGATCTTCTCCATGTCCGCTTTTTTGAATATCCAGAAATTTTTATTTTTAGCTGCAAAATGTTGGTCATACTACTGGTCAAATGTGATGTGTGTGTTCTGTTTATTCCAGTTTTCTTGCCATTGTGCGTTTGTGCATGTAGAATAGAATTGCACCTAGATACACACATCTTAGACTGCATCCTAGAGAGCATCTGAAGACAAAATGAACACATACACAGACTACTGTGTGTGTATGTGTGGGTGAGAGTGTGAGTGTGAGTGTGAGTGTGAGTGTGAGTGTGAGTGTGTGTGTGTGTGTGTGTGTGTGTGTGTGTGTGTGTGTGTGTGTGTGTGTGTGTGTGTGTGTGTGTGTGTGTGTGTGTGTGTGTGTGTGTGTGTGTGTGTGTGTGTGAGAGAGAGAGAGAGAGAGACAAAGAATTCATTGCACCCCTAGGGTAGTGTTAACTGGTGTGACCAAATATGAAAGCATTCATCTCAAACACACACACACACACACACACACACACACACACACACACACACACACACACACACACACACACACACACACACACACACACACACACACACACACACACACACACACATACACAAACACACATACACATACACGCACATACACACACACACACACACACACACACACACCAGTCTGAAAGCCAAGCGAGCTTTTGTGCAGCATATGATCAGCTGAAGAGCTGCACGCACGCACGCACGCACGCACGCACGCAGGCACACACACACACACACACACACACACACACACACACACACACACACACACACACACACACACACACACGCACACGGGCACACACAATATCTGTGTGCAGTAGAGATAGTGGATGAAATGGATGCAGTGAGTTAAAAGGGCAGGAGGGGCCAGAGGGGATGGAGAACCAGCTGAGGAGAGAGAGAGAGAGAGAGCGAGAGAGAGAGAGCGAGAGAGAGAGAGCGAGAGAGAGAGAGAGAGAGAGAGAGAGAGAGCGAGAGAGAGAGAGAGAGAGAGAGAGAGAGAGAGAGAGAGAGAGAGAGAGAGAACCATTGTTTGCATGTGTGTGTATTTGAGAGAGAGCAAGGGAGAGAGAGATGAGAAGGTGGAAGAGGGAGTGAGAGAGGGAGAAAGAGGAGACCACATCACTCTGTGCATGTACTACGTGAGAGAACGAGGAGCGAAACGTGACGGTGTGAGCGAGAAAGGAGTCAAAGAGAGGGAGAGGGCAAGTGAGATGTGGGGTTCTGGAGTAGACCCCCGCAGGCTGAGTGCTCGGAGCAGGGCACGGCTGTACGTTGCCTTGGCGTCCAGAGGTGTTGACCCTCGTGTCGTCCTCTCCTCCTCCTCCTCCTGTCCCTCTTCTCCTGTCCTCTCCTCCTCCTCTCCTGTCCACCTCTCCTCCTCTTTTTCTCGTGTCCCCCTCTCCTCCTCTTCCTCTCCTGTCCACCTCTCCTCCTCTTCCTCTCCTGTCTTCCTCAACTCCCCACCTCCTCCACTCCTCCTCCCCTCCCCTCAGGAGATGCAGAGACGCTATGATGGAACTCCAGAGTCCGCCAAGACCAAAGCCCTGCAGACAGTCATCGAGATGAAGGTGGGTTAACGTGTGTGTGTGTGTGTGTGTGTGTGTGTGTGTGTGTGTGTGTGTGTGTGTTTGTGCGTGCGTGATTCTGTTTGTGTATTTGCATGCTTGGCATTTGTGGACACCCGTGTGAGGGTCTCTGTGTGTGTATGTACATGCGTGTGTGTACATGTATTTGTGGAAAGCTGTGTTCGTGGAGAGAGTGGGGAGCGGTTTCTGTGACATGAGGATAGACCGATACATGTATCGGTATAAATATCGGCCGATATTTGTTTTTTTTTAAGTGTATCGTATCGGCCGATACACGTGTGGTTTTGGCCGGTACGCAAAATGTATTATTATTTTATGTTATTCGGGTTTTTTAAAAGCACCAAGACACTTTATTTTTGGATTACTTGATTTTTAGACATTACTTGATTGTTAGAGTGGGTGTTTAAATGTTACACATTCTACCTCAATTTGATGTTAAATAAATATTTATTTTTAACTTGAGACCTGGAATATTTGTCATTTAAAAAAAAACGTTTTTTTTTAACCCATATCGGCCTCAAATATCGGGTATCGGAAATCGGGTATCGGCCAAGGGTGGTGGGAAAAAAATTGGTATCGCATCGGCCATTCAAAACCTGTATCGGTCGACCCCTAAGGTGTAGTCTGTGTGTGTGTGTGTGTGTGTGTGCGTGCGTGTGAGCATAGAGCATAGTCTTTGTGATGCCGAGGAAGATGTGGTGGGGGTGTAATCATAGTGTGTATGTATCAGTGTTAATTTCGTCAACCAGGGCGATGCTGAAAATATTTCGTCAACGCCCCTTTTTCCCGTGACGATGACGAGACGATGACGAACAAAAATTGCTTGAAGAAAATAAAAATATGACGAAAAAAAAAAGATTTTCGTCAAGAAGACTAAGACTAGACGAAATTTACAAGCCATGGACGAATGGACATTAAAAAATAGGCCTATATTTTTTATATATATATAATTTGCAATGGTTAATATGATGGTTTCTTGAAATGAAGATTACACGCAGGCACCCTGTTTGTCTCTGCAGGCAGAGCCTGGCGCAGCTCAATCAGTAGTAGTTCAGTGCGTCCAGTTCAGTTGAGTTTAGGCACTAAAACGTCGGCCAGAAAGAGAAAAAATAGCCGACGTTGAGACAAGTGTTAATTTTGAAACATGTTCAACAACCCTTTTGTCCATGCCGAAGACTTGTGCGTTTCTGCAGTCATTTTAAGAATGCTGTAGCCTAGTGGTACCGTGGCGCCAATCTTCCTCTGATGCTGTCATTTTAAACCTCCTCAAGCTCTCTTCTCCTTTCCACTTTCGCCTCCTACCCCGACATCCGTTGTTTGTTCTTTTTGTAATGTTTGCTATATTGGTTGTCTAGTTTAAGGGATGAGCGCGCTACGTGGAAAAAGTTGCTTAAGCCTAAACAGATGCACGGCTACTGTTTTTTATAATAAGAATCAATGTTTAGGCGATCGCTAAGGGGTTTAAATTGCGGAGATTTGAAACATGTTCCAGTCGGGGGCAACGCTATAAGACCCAAGGAAGTAGACTCCATGCGATGCGTCTTACAATAGCGTCTTCCAGACATCCCAAGTTCCAAAAACTAATTTCTTGGAGATGCTTATCGACCATCAACACCCCGACGAACAAAACAGCATTAGTGTTTAAAAATGTGTATGTTCATGCCCCTTCTATCGTCCAGTCTGCATAGAACAACTGCCTACTATTCCCCCTGGGACTTTTGCAGGGCGTCCTACGAAGTGTGGCATAATCTGTTTGAAGTAGCCTATTCCACGCATGCCGCACGAGTCATTATCTTTCTTTGTCTCGCATTGTCAATTGAAAAATAAACGCTAACTTGGATAGTCTAAAATCAGGAATATTTGATCTGATTCACCGGAGAGCCACTATCAATATCAGGGAGACTTCTTGAACTTCAGGGAGACGTGGGATGTCCGGTCTTCCCACCGCCTGTGCTTTGAGTTACACGGTCAGGTGAAGAAGAGCGTGTAGCCTA
>NW_026945577.1:650542-660542 GCF_034702125.1 Engraulis encrasicolus | reverse complement strand
CGGTCACATAGACTCACTCATCCACCAGATGCTGTGCTGGCATAGACACTACACACAGATATTGAGATGGCCGAGGGGGATGATTGGCTCTCGGCAGCTGGTCACGTGAGATGGAGGTGGATGCTAATTGGTTGGTTGCACGTGGTGTGGCGTTGGCTATTAGGCTCGTTCGTGACGAAGCAGTGATGTTTTTGCTAAGCAGCGAGCATGCGCACTTTGATACATGGTGGTTAGAAAATCCTAACCAGAATGCACCAAACTGGCAAAGTGCACTTGCCCACTGCCTAGCTGAAGCAGCACTGCTTCATCACGAACAAGCCCATTGACTGGCTGTGTGTATGGTGACCGTGGATGTTGATTTGCTTTGAGTTGGTGACCGTGGATGTTGATTTGCTTTGAGTTGGTGACCATGAATGTTGATTTGCTGTGAGCTGGTGATTGTTGTTGCTCATTGGCTGTTAACCCGTTTTATCCTAAGGCACCTGCAAGAAATGCCAGCTGAATGCCTAAGCCCTTTTTTGGGAAAGGTGCCCTTTGCCTATTAAAACCTAAATATCTCAACCTCCGAAGCACATAAAAACATGACATAAGTTGCATTTAAAAGCTAAGACCCTCATTTTGCATTAGAATGTGTTCAGTCAGCTCTAACATACCAACATTTTTAATACAAATGAAAAATCATGAAAAAATGATATCTCATGAGCCTGGATGTTGCGTCTTGCAGCCCCAGGCGCCAAAGGTCAATCCAGCATCAATGGGTTATGGGCTGTGAGCTGGTGACGTGGCTGTTGATTGGCTGTGAGTTGATGACCGTGGATGCTGATTTGCTGTGATCTGGTGATTGTGGATGCTCATTGGCTGTGAGTTGGTGACGTGGCTGTTGATTGGCTGTGAGTTGATGACCGTGGATGCTGATTTGCTGTGATCTGGTGATTGTGGATGCTCATTGGCTCTTAATTGGCTGTGAGTTGGTGATTGTGGTTGCTGATTGGCCCGTCCTGACAGGTAGAGCAGCTGAAGGCGGATCTGTGTGAGAGCGAGACCCAGGGGGAGGAGCTAAGGAAGCGATTGGCAGAGCTGCAGCAGGAAACCCCTGCAGTAAGGACCCGCCCCTTCCCCTACCTCACTTCCTGTCTGCACCTCGCACCAGCAGCAAGCAACCAATCGCATGCCTGAGCACAGATACACACGAGCACATGCGCGTGCGGGCACGTACATTCAAACACACATGCACAAACACAAACAGATGCACACAGACACAGACACACCAACTCAAACTTTTCAGCACACACACACACACACACACACAAACACACAAATTCTAACACATGCACACAGACAAACATGCACAAATTCAAATGAATGCAGACAGACAGACAGACACGTGCAATGAAACAGAGAGACACGTACATGCCCATACAGTATATATATACATGCACACACAAGCAAAGATGCACTCACACAAGCACATTTACACATTCACATAGGCAGAAGAGTGTGTCGTTCAAAAAGGCACTAAATCACACGTGTCTACTTGCCATGCTCTCCTGTGTGTCTGCGCTCAGAATTGCTGCCCTGGCCCCTATGGGTCAGATAAAGGAGGATCTCTCTCTCTCTCTCTCTCTCTCTCTCTCTCTCTCTCTCTCGTTATTTACTTTTCTCTACTTTACTTTTATCATGGTCTTTCTCTCTCTCAGTCTCTCACTCAAACACAATCTTTCCTCTCTCTCTGCCCTTTGGGAACGATATATATTTCTCTCTCCCTCTCCCTCTCCCTCTCTCTCTCTCTCTCTCTCTCTCTCTCTCTCTCTCTCTCTCTCTCTCTCCCTCTCTCTCTCTCTCTCTCTCTCTCCTTCTCTAATCCCTCTCTCCTATCCTCTCCTCCTGTAGTGTTGTAGAGAATACAGCTGGCGGCTCCAACTAACCCCACAGGCTTCTAGCTGCTCTATCTCTCTCTTGTTTGTCTGTTTGTTTGTTTGTTTGTGTTTGTCTGCACGCGTTGCAGCATCGTGTTGAATGCTGAATGGTAGATGACACAGCACAGCACATCACACTGCCACCACCATCTAACCTGTATGATGGCGTGTGAGAGAGAGGAAGTTTGTGTGTATGCGTGTGTGCATGCGCGCACGTGTGTGTACATACATATATATGCACATGCACACCCAAGTGTGTGTGTGTGTGTTTGCCTGTGTGTGTGCTTGCACGTCATGGCGCGTGAGTACATACGTACATGCTCACATGCACACCTAAGTCTGTGTGTGCGTGTGTGTGCCAGTGCCTGTGTGTGTGTGTGTGCTTGCACTTCATGGTTAGTGCTGTGGCTCAGGTTCAGAGTCCTTACCTAATCAAATAAATAAAAAATATTACAAAATGTGTGGAATTGTAATTATTGTGTGGAAATGTAATTATTGTGTGGAAATGTAATTATTGTGTGGAAATAAAATTATTGTGTATCATGTGTTTTTAACATACAGTAATATCTATTGTGATTGCCCCAATTTTGTATTGTGTCTAAAGTAAGATATTCAAGCTGGGCTCAAACTACACAACTATAGGACCGATTCTCGGCTGAACCCCCCCCACACACACACAACAATCAGGACCATAGGACCATCACAAGTGATTTTCGGGCAAGATTTCCTCTTAATGACCAGCGTTCTAAGAGAATTTTCCGGGTTGAGTCGCCCATGACAAATATCACAAACTGCTTGATATTTACGACTCAAAATAGAACTTTAGGCATTGTCTCTGTGTTTACGATCAGGGATAAGATTGACGGTTGCGTTTCTCTTTATGTGTGTGGCGCAACCAGACTTCAAAATTCGACACAAAATCGCAAGTTGTGTAGTTTGAGCTTAAGTACCATGTAGTTGCACGAGCGCCTAAGCCTGGCTCTAAACCAAACCCACTCAATGCACTTAATGCATTAGCCACACCACACTACACACACACACACACACACACACACACACACACACACACACACACACACACACACACACACACACACACACACACACACACACACACACACACACACACACACACACACACACACACACCATCCATTAGCCCATCCATTTGCCTCTGGGCAAAAATGTGTGTGTGTGTGTGTGTGTGTGTGTGTGTGTGTGTGGCTGTCACTCATTGGCACAATAAAAAGCCACTTGGGCTGAGCATTCGCCCTCCAGCTGCCTGCAGTGATGCTACACACACACACACACACACACACACTCAGAGCTGTCGAGCATCACTCTAGCCAACACACTCACTCACAAACATTCTAACACAAACATCGACCACCCTGATCTAACTTCTGTCTGTGCTTGTGTCTGTCTATCTGTCTCTCTATCTCTCTCTCTGTCTGTGTGTGCGCGTGCGTTTTTGTGTGTGTGCCGCATACTTCTGTGTGTGTTTGTTTGCTTGTGTGTGTGTGTGTGTGTGTGTGTGTGTGTGTGTGTGTGTGTGTGTGGCGCGCACTCTTCTGTGTGTGTGTGTGTGTGTGTGTGTGTGTGTGTGTTTGTGTGTGTGTGTGTGTGTCTAGATTGACCAGGTGAAGGCGGACCTCTCTCGCAAGGACTCTGAGCTGCTGGGGCTGCAGACCAAACTGGAGACGCTGAACAACCAGTTTAGCGACAGCAAGCAGCATGTAGACGTACTGAAGGAATCTCTTACTGCCAAGGAACAGAGGGCTGCTATACTGCAGACAGAGGTGAACACACACACACACACACACACACACACACACACACACACACACACACACACACACACACAGCCCATGGATACACGCTCTCTCTCTCACACACACACACTCACAAACATATGCACAGAGGTGAACACACACGCACAGAGGTACACACCCACAAACTCATGCACACACACAGGGACACAGACATGAAACACACACTATACTGTAGACAGAGGTGTACACACACACACACACACACACACACACACGCATAGCATGTCCTGAAGGAATCCCTCACTGCTGAAGAACACACACACACACACACACACTTGCCGTATCATATTCTCTGACGTCCTTCTGCTAGTACAGCTGTGCACACACAGCAGCCATTCTACTGGTCGCAGTTTACCTCGCTCCTAGCAATACCACCAGCGCCAGAAGCGAGGCACTGAACGAGCTGCATCGGGGAATCAGTGAACAACAAGATGCACACCCAGATGCCTTCACAGTGGTCATGGGAGATTTCAACCACGGAAATCTCAAAACAGTTCTTCCAAAATTTCACCAACATGTTAACTTTCCAACAAGAGGACAAAACACCCTGGACTTTGTTTATACCCCAAAACAAGGAGCATACAAGGCAAAGCCCATCCCCCACATCGGCCTATCAGACCACCTAACGATTCTGCTACTGCCAGCCTACAGACAAAAGGTAAAACTCACCAAACCAGCTCTGAAGGAGGTGAGAAAATGGCCAGAGGGATCCGTGTCACGACTACAAGACTGCTTTGAAACCACAGATTGGGACATGTTCAAAACAGCTGCCACCCACAGCAACCACATTGACATTGAGGAGTACACAGACACTGTGACCTCCTACATCACAAAATGCATTGATGATGTTACAGAAATAAAACGCATCACCACCAGAGCCAACCAGAAGCCATGGTTCACAGGAGACGTTCACAGACTGCTGAGGGCCAGAGACAAAGCCTTCAGAGCAGGAGACGTAGCTGGCCTAAAAGCAGCAAGAGCAAACCTGTCCCAGGGCATCAGGAAAGCAAAAAAGGAATACTCGGACAAAATAACAACACACTTCAAAGACAGCAGAGATGCACAGAGCCTGTGGCAGGGCATACAGGCCATCACGGACTATAAGCCCGCACCACGAAGCTGTGACAACAACACCTCTCTGCTAAACGACCTGAACAGTTTCTTCGCCCGTTTTGAAGCACAAAATGACACTCATCCACAGAAAACTCCCCCTCCCCCCCATGATCAACCCCTGTACCTGTCCTCTGCCAGTGTGAAGAGGACACTGGCCACCATCAACCCACGCAAAGCAGCTGGCCCAGACAACATACCTGGCCGAGTGTTGAAGGATTGTGCAGAAGAGCTGAAGGATGTCTTCACAGACATCTTTAACATCTCTCTGGAGCAAGCAGTCATCCCATCACTTTTCAAAGCTGCTACCATCATACCCGTGCCGAAGAAATCATCACCATCATGCTTCAATGACTACCGTCCTGTAGCACTGACGCCCATAATCATGAAGTGCTTCGAACGGCTAGTCCTGTCACACATCAAAGCCACCCTACCCCCCACCCTGGACCCCTACCAGTTCGCATACCGAGCCAAGCGATCCACGGAGGATGCAATCTGCTCTGCCCTCCATCCAGCCCTCACCCACTTGGACAATAAAGACTCATATGTGAGAATGCTGTTCATTGACTTCAGCTCAGCATTCAATACCATAATACCACAACAACTCATCAGAAAACTGGACAAACTAGGTTTCAGCACCTCCCTCTGCAACTGGCTGCTGGACTTCCTGATGCAGAGACCACAAGCAGTACGGGTAGGGAATAACACCTCAAGCACCCTGACCCTGAGCACGGGGGCTCCGCAAGGTTGTGTTCTCAGCCCCCTGCTGTTCACGCTGCTGACACATGACTGCACAACGACCCACAGCACTAACCATCTAGTGAAGTTTGCGGATGATACAACACTGGTGGGCCTCATCACTAAGGGCGATGAGACCCACTACAGAGAAGAAGTAGACCTGCTGGCCAGATGGTGCAAAGACAACAACCTCCTGCTGAATGTCAACAAGACCAAGGAGATTGTTGTCAACTTTCAGAGGGTCCAAAAACAACTGCCACCACTGACCATCGACGGTGATGCTGTGGAGAGAGTGAGCAGCACCAAGTTCCTTGGAGTGCACATCAGCGACGACCTCTCTTGGACCACCAACACTACATCACTGGCGAAGAAGGCCCATCAGCGTCTCTACTTCTTGCGCAAACTAAAGAAGGCAAGTGCTACACCCTCCATCATGACAACATTCTACAGAGGAACCATAGAGAGCGTCGTGTCCAGCTGCATCACAGTGTGGGGAGGAAGCTGCACGGAGAAAAACAGGAAGACACTCCAGCGTGTTGTGAACACAGCGAAGAAGATCATTGGAGTACCACTCCCCTCCCTGCAGGACATTTACACCGCACGCCTCACCCGAAAAGCACTGATGATCATCAAAGACACAAGCCACCCTGCACACAAACTGTTCAGCCTCCTGCCCTCTGGAAAGAGGTACAGGCGCCTCCGTTCCCGTACCACCAGGCTTGCAAGCAGCACGATGCATCAAGCAATCAAGATACTGAACACTCAACCCACTCTCCCTTCACTGTCAGCCTCTAGCCAGCCAGGCCACTGACAACGCTCCCCCCCCTCATCCCCACCACCATATCTGCGACTGAACATTCCACCTGCACTACTACATCTGTGACTGAACTTTCAACCTGCACTAACTCAAAACATACACATGCACACACACACACACACACACACACACACACACACACACACACACACACACACACACACACACACACACACACACACACACACACACACACACACACACACACACACAAGCACACTGCACTTTCTGCACTAAACCCAAACATACACACACTGACACACAACTCATACTCACACACATACACACACACACACACACACACACACACACACATACACAGGTACACACACACAGACGCACACCGCACTTTCTACCTGCACTAAACACACACACACACACACACACACACACACACACACACACACACACGCACACACGCACACAAAACACATACAAACACACACACACACATACTGCTGCTGGTGTATTTAATAAAAACCTTTTTTTTAATTATTTATTTCTTCAAATGCTACTATTACTATGTCAGAACGCTATAAAGGACTTTTAGAAAAAAGAACAACAAAATACCTCCTCTTAATGTATGTTCTCTACAAGTCTTCTGTTGTCCAGTCTTGCACTTTAAATGTCTGTATGAGCAATGTCTACGTCCATACTGTCTATGTCCATGTATGAGTACTGTCTATGTCTATACTGTCTATGTCCTTACCTAGATTAGTCTATGTCTGCATGGGAGAGCAAGAAACGCAATTTCAAATTCTTTGTATGACCAGTGCATGTAAAGAAATTGACAATAAACTTGACTTGACTTGACTTGACTTGATCCTGTTACATATGTGGGTCTGTGGTGTAGTGCATGCAGATGTCCACATGGGGGCACTGTGGCACTAGACAGCACTTGGACTAGTGAGAGCAGCTGGAGAACTTGAATGCTTGCACGGCTGCAATAGGAATGTGTGTGTGCAGGGGTGGAGCTAGGGCTGCACAATTAATCGTCAATAATAGAAAATTGCGATATAATCGTGTTATCGAAATTGTGATTTTAATCGTGGCAACAGTGACCTACCTATGAGAGCGTCCTTGAAGCCAGAACATACTGACCGGCTGGTGTTTCTGGTAGTAGTTTTGGGTAGGGTGCGCACATCCAAAAACACTTGTTGCAGGTGCCAGACAAAAAAGTCAGACTGTTGAAAAAGGTAGGTCTGCACACTGCCGATCAGCTCCAAAAATAAACTTTATTATTTAAAAAGCAACGTTTCGATCACGCTGGATCTTCATCAGGCATATGCCATGGAGCTGATCGGCAGTGTGCAGACCTACCTTTTTCAACAGGCTGGTGTTTCTGGCCAGAAATCTGTTCACCTAAGTTTCACGCTATTGCCTTTTACATAATTATTACAATTAATTTTATTTTGCTCATCCCGTACATAATTCAGTCTTGGTTATATTTCATTTTGTTATAATTTTTTACAAAATTCCACAAAAATCAATAATCGTGATTAATAATGGTGATTATGATTTTGACCCAAATAATCGTGATCATAAATGTTTCCATAATCGTGCAGCCCTAGGTGGAGCTATGGGCAGGGCGAGCAGGGCATTTGCCCCTGGGCCCAGAGCCCTCCCCTATTGGTGGTGGGGGCCCCATCATGACCATGGCAGGCTGTATGGGGGCCATATCCGAGTTTTGCCCTGGGGCCCTGTTTGTAATGGTTCCGCCACTGTGTGTGTGTGTAACGCCAGGGACACATGCAGGCGAATCGAGCGACGTGAAGAGAGGCGAAATTCCATTCTGATAGTTCCATTCTGACTGTTCCATTCTGACAGCTTAACCCATTGATGCCTAAAGTACCTGCAAAAAAGGCTGCTGAATGCCTAAGCCCTTTTTAAAAAGAGTTGCTCTCAGCCTTTAAAGAACGAAATATTTCACCCTCTGAAGCACATAAAAACGCATAAAAAGCACATTAAAAAGTTGCAATAAAACACTAAGACAATCATTTTGCATTAGAATGTGTTCATTCAGCTCTAACATTCCAAGATTTGTGATAAAATTGTCTCAAATCTCATGAGCCAGAGTGTTGCGTGCAGGTCCAGGCGCCAGGGCTAATGTTGCTCAACGCAACATCCAGCATCAATGGGTCAACCGTCATCAGGTCATCGCGGCGAATCAAATAGGCTGAAACATTTATGTTGTTGATTTGATTGGCCACCGCAAGCGACCTTCTCTCCTCATTTGCATAATATTAAGCTTGGTTGAATATTTTCGCTTCGCTTTGCTCCTGTTCGCTTGCATCCCCTCATGCTTTCCCTCATTCCACTCCCTCATAGGAATGAATGGTGAGGTTCGCTTCACTTGGCCAAATTTGCACATATGTGTCCCCGGTGTGACTGTGAGAAGAATTTTAAAAGAAAGAAAGTTAAAACATGAGTGCTCACGTAATCCTCTCTTCAGCTCATTTGTATGTATCTGTCTGACTGTGTAATACCGTCTGTTTATTTCTGTGTGTGTGTGCGTGTTTGGGTGTATGTGTGTATTTCTGTGCGGCGTGCGCATGTGTACGTTTGTGTGTGTGTGTGTGTGTGTGTGTGTGTGTGTGTGTGTGTGTGTGTGTGTGTGTGTGTGTGTGTGTGTGTGTGTGTGTGTGTGTGTGTGTGTGTGTGTGTGTGTGTGTGTGTGTGTGTGTGTGTGTGTGTGTGCGCGCAGGTGGACGCGCTGCGTCTGCGTCTGGAGGAGAAGGAGGCGGGGCTCAGCAAGAAGGCCAATCAGCTTGCAGAGCTAGCGGAGGAGAAGGGAACTCTGGGAGGAGAGATCCACGACCTCAAGGACATGCTAGAGGTCAAAGAACGCAAGGTCACCGTGCAACAGAAGAAGGTGAGAGTGTGTGTGTGTGTGTGTGCTTGTGTGTGTGTGTGTGTGCTTGTTTGTGTGTGTGTGTGTGTGTGTGTGTGTGTGTGTGTGTGTGTGTGTGTGTGTGTGTGTGTGTGTGTGTGTGTGTGTGTGTGCGCCTGCGCCTGCGCCTGAAGGCCTTATTTATTTTTCCTAGGGTTCAATTGAGTTAAGAGGAAAAAACGAGTCCTTCAAAGAAAAGAACACTTTAAGGCCCCCCTCCATCCAATACATGCAATGTAATGAGGGCCCAATTCTGCCTTCCCCCCCCCCCCCAATCTCCTTGGGCCCGGGATAACTGACCCCTTTGTCCCCCCATTGTCGGCGTCCCTGATGACCACTCACTAATGGTGTTGGTGATGACTTGTTTGAGAACTGATGAACATTGTAAAACATTTCTACGATCAAATAAATGTCTCTTTAACTACAAAACTACGAGGTTATCATTACACACCAATTCACCAATAGTAACAAAACATGAGGGAAAGTCCTTGATTCAGGCACTTCAGTTGACTTAAAAAAGTCCAAGAAAGTCTTTACTCAGTGGGCTAGTGCATATAGCCCGGTTTAACCAGACCGCATTAATTACTAGTTCAGGATCAATGACGCGTTATAGTAGCAATAGAGCTTAATAGACGTGTGTGTGCGTGTGCGTGTGCGTGTGCGTGTGCGTGTGCGTGTGCGTGTGCGTGTGCGTGTG
>NW_026945577.1:640542-643042 GCF_034702125.1 Engraulis encrasicolus | reverse complement strand
GTGTGTGTGTGTGTGTGTGTGTGTGTGTGTGTGTGTGTGTGTGTGTGTGTGTGTGTGTGTGTGTGTGTGTGTGCGTGCGAGAGTGTGTGCGTGCGAGAGTGTGTGCGTGCGAGAGTGTATGTACACGTGTGCATGCGATTTCATATCCCAATATAACAAAGCTCATCAGGGACGTGCACAGGAATTTCAAAGGGCAGTTGCTCTAACCTGAAAAAAGGGCCCCCCCCCCCCCCCCCCCCCAAAAAAAAAAAAACCATCAACAATGAGCGGCCTTCAGAATTTTTAGGAAACTGCACCATGGGTATTATTATTTTTAGTAGTAGTAGTAGAAGTAGTATATTATTGTCATAATTATTAATATTTTTTATTGTATAGTATCCTGAATATGCGTACCATATGATATAACATGCTAGTTTTTAAACATGTAGGCCTACCTATTAATCATATCAGAGATGATCAGCCTTATGCCCACCTGCCCTAAATGTCTCCTGATCCACATTTCCTCATGTGTGGTATGTGGCTGCCCCTAAATTAAATGAAATTATGAGAAAAAGCCTTGATAGTTTTTAAACCTGTATCAGTCACAGAGGTTATCAGTCTTATGCCTACCTGCCCTATGTGCAGAGGTCTGTGGCTCTGAGTCATCCTCATCTTAAATGAAATGAAATGATGAGTAAATTAGCCTAATAGGCTAAATATGAGGATGCTTAATCAATTAACCCACTGTCATCTTTATAATCCTTGTAGCAGCCAAAGTAGACTTTAAGTTATAATAATTAGAAATAGTTAAAAATTGTTAAAAAGATAATTTAATTTGAATTTGAAATTTAATTAATAGGCATATTCCATGATTAAAATGATGAATATTATATAGGAAAGCTAAAACAATAAGAATTCACAGGTTTAGGTCATTTGTTGGGTCTTTTGTAGCCTATATTAAAAATGTGTACTGTCGCTTTAAGAATGGACGAGCCGGCTTTCATTTCAGATCGCAAAGAACCGTGGCGTGGGAGCACCAGTTCTTATATGTTGCTCTGAAGCTCCGAGCTTCTCGCAGACTTTATAACCTTTTATTTTTATACAGATATTTTAGTTAGTTCATGCACATTTTGTAGGCCTATGTCTTGAGAAGAACAGTAAACGTCAGTTATCACGTGGAGTGGATTTATTTCAATTAGGCCTACATGGACATTGACAGTGGAAACAGTAGCCTATCTTTGGGTCGGAGAATAGGCTATATCAGCGTAAGAAAACGCACTTTCCTAGCGGTCTCACCAAGATCAAACCTCTACAATCCTGAAAAAGATTCTCTGCCTCACCTGCACCTGTTCATTTTTTTCGCAGCCAACTCTGCAGAGATGTGCTTCCTTTAGCTAGCCTACCCCCTTAAGTTCTCTCTTGCTTGATAAAACGACATGTCATCTGCATGTTTCTTAGTTGGGTTAGCCTTCCACAAAACAACCTGAGCCATGTAAAACGTTGACTGCAAGCAAGCTAGCCGGCTGTCGTATTCGCCCAATATCTGAACGTGGCACACCCCAGCTGTCAGATTATTTAGGATCAAACGTCCTAAACTCGAGATCGGCTTTAAGAGACATTAATTGTGATCATGTAGTTTAATACTGTGTAGTCTGCTGTGTTTCCAGCTCACCTCAGGCCGTCAGGGCAGTCGCTCTACTCCCACGACATCTTCGACATGCGTCTCTGCCCTGGTCGCATGCATGCTTGTTCCCCCCTCCCTCCCATGTAGAGCTGCGCGTGCCCCCCGCATCGCGCATGCTGCCCCTCCCTTTGCCTATCTCGAGGTGCAGGTGAATCTGAATTTGAAAACTTAATTTAGGAAGCTTCAATCAAAAATACGAATTGCAAAGCAAATCAGTTGAAACATGAAATCTTAGCCTATTTTTCCGAGGCATATCTACAGCTGGCTGTCGGGTTTTTTTTTGCTAAACGTGGCGCTGGCTGGCTGTCAGATGTATGATAACTAAAAGTTCTAAACTCAACATTGTAGGCTATTAGAGAGGTTGATTGTGAGCATATTTTGTACCCTAATATGTAGACTGTGTGTAGGGCTCTAGCCGACACCCAGGCATCTTCAAAATCTTTCGTGTGTCTTATAGGCGCTCAAGGGCCTGTCGCGTGCCTTCTCCCTCCCCACCGGAGTTGTTGCGTAGCCTACCTACCTCACATCGCTCGTGCCCATTCTCGACGGGTCTGATGAATTTGTCTTTATTGTACAAAACTTCAATCAAAATTATGAATTATAAAGAAATCAAATGATATTGAAATATGAAATTATAATTGCCATATTATTTTCCCCTCCCTTGGAAGGGCAATATCAGCCAATGTGGGCAAAAGGGCCGTTGCTCGGGCACCGTGGGCAACTATGCTCTGCACGTGCCTGAAGCTCATATTGTATGCGTGTTTAACTGATGTCTGTTATTAACCATTTCATGCCCACTACTTTTCACGTACTCTCTTCACACTTCTCATGCTATTA
>NW_026945577.1:630542-635542 GCF_034702125.1 Engraulis encrasicolus | reverse complement strand
TGCCAAGAACGTGCATCATAGTTAGGAACATTAGGACTCTAGGCTTAGGCTACTAAATTAACCTGGTTTACTACTAAACCAGCTTGTTGGAAACTCAACTGGATGCCTGTTAGAGTTTCTGTATGTAGGAAGACAGTGTCTGTGGGTTGTAGGCAGTTAAGCATGCAGAAAGAGACATAAAGGCTCTAAGACTGTGTAGTTTGGGTTCTTTACGTCAGTGTTTCTCAAACTTTTTCAGATCGAGGACCATTTTGTCCCCTCAAAAATGTTCAGGGACCACATGTCCACTGAATTGACAGTTGAGGGGTGCTAATTCGACACTGCTAATTTCGATGCAGATCATTTACTTTTTATTACCATTATAAGCCTGTCTTTTAGTGGTGAAAATATGACGTCACCTATGTTTAGCATTGTAATAATGTTACTACTGCTAGCTTGTCTTGGAAAAGTAGAAATCCTCTTACGGACCACCTGAGCTCTGTCACGGACCACACTTTGAGAATCACTGCTTTACGTCAATCATTTTAACAATGAACGGACTGTATAGTAGTGATTTTGGAATCTTTTACCAGGCCTGAAGTATACAGTACGCAGTTCAACGGCCCGAGACACTAGATCATATTACACACACTGCGTGTAGAGACAAAGGGTTCACATTTGATTCTGTAGCTGTTCAGCCTCAGCTTAAGGGACTGTGTGTGTGCGTGTGCGTGTGCGTGTCTGTGTGTGCGTGTGTTTGTGTGCATGCGTGTGCGTGTCTGTGTGTGCGTGTGTTTGTGTGCATGCGTGTGTGTGTGTGTGTGCATGCGTGTGTGTGTGTGTGTGCGTGTGTGTGTTTTCATGTGCGTATGTGTAAGTGTATTTGTGTGCGTGTTCTTGGCTGGCTGTGTGTGTTTCATGAAAGGCCACCTTGAGATGGAGTGTACGTGCATGCCTGCGTGCGTGCGTGCGTAAATGCACGTCAGTGTGTGTCTTGGGGGTGGTGTTAAAGCCTGTGTGTGTGTGTGTGTGTGTGTGTGTGTGTGTGTGTGTGTGTGTGTGTGTGTGTGTGTGTGTGTGTGTGTGTGTGTGTGTGTGTGTGTGTGTGTGTGTGTGTGTGTGTGTGTGTGTGTGTGTGTGTGTGTGTACATGCACGTCAGTGTGTGTCTTGGGGGTGGTGTTAAAGTGGACATGAAACATTACATTTATAGCGTTTTATATAAGTTAAGTATAGTTTTAATTTATTTAGAGATGAAAATTATAGCAATATAATCGTAGATCATTTAAAAAAGACATTTCGGATACATTAGTTATGCATGACATTATTAATATTCGCCGCCATCTTGTTTATGACATCACCGGGTGTGTTGCAAAGTTCTTCCGGTATCTCTGTGTTGGTTGGCTCGGTTACTCTGGGATACTGTGCTCTGCTGCTGCTCACCCGTAGCCTGCTAAAAACTTAGCTAAACTATGGAGGATGAAGTGGAGAGATTTAGCGAATCCCACGGCTTTCACCCAATGGCTTATGCTTTCGAGCCAATAGTGAAGGAACTGCGTAGCATTGCCACTACTGGGCATATGGAAGCAGGACTAGGGCTATGCGAATCGGTTTCGGGAGGTGAGAGCAGGGTGGGCAACATTGACTGGTGCATGTGTAATCATTGCCAGCCCCTGTGCACGTCGTGGGAGTCCAAGTGTTGCCTTGAGACTGATTTGGACCATTTGATCGAGGGTGAGACGTGTATCACCATGTCTCAGATGTTCAGCATCTTCTGCCTTGAAAACGACGTATTGGAAGTGGCGATGCCGTCACTACGAGAGGTACGAGGGGAGCCACTGAAGCTGCCCATCAACAGCAGGTAAATACGGTAGCTACGCTTGCTTCATATTTAACATACACACGGAAAAGTATCTGTTATTATTACATCATATGGCGCGTGTTTAGATTGCATTGGTTATAAATGCTTTCATTATAAGTATTGACTACGGACGGCTAACAGTCCGTGTGTGTGCCATGTGTCCTATGTTGCAATTTTAGACGTTGCATTTGTGCTAGTCTCTAGTTAGCACACTGCTAACTGAGACTGACGTTAAATAGTAACTCGGCGTTGTCGTTGCTTGTATCCAACTGCTTGAACTGTCCGTGAAAGTGATTTTGTACTGAGCGAGGGATAGTATTAAGCCTGAGCGAAAGTCGACAATTTGTAGCAAACTTGACCGGTGTAACAGACTATCTGGGTCCTCCGTAGGCGACTCCAGACGATATAAACACAGCGAATGGTCAAAACGAAAGTCTATCAATTTTGGTCTGAATGAATACGCCCCAGATTAAAAGTGACATTGTTGTTGTTACCGCCCAAGATAGTCTTTTACACCGGTATCAAATTCCATCTTTCAACTATTTCCCCCTTGCTGTTCGAAAAACAGCAACAAAACGACTTCTAGCTTGCAACTCAGCCATAAATAGCCCTGCGACTGCGCATTTCCCCATTGGATAAGTTATAGCCCATATATCCAGAGAACACATCCCCGAATTGCGCATGGTGAAAAGTAGGCCTAGTGCACAATATTGCCTTGGGAGGGTTATTATTATGTCCATGGTGATTGTGGCCGCTTGTTCTCAAACAGCTGTAAAACACAGTTCTACATTTTGGGTGATCATTCCTTGCACCACCTGCCCTAGGCTATGACCAAGAACTTATTGGGTTGGGTTAATGTCAGTGTACCAGTCAAACTGTAAATGGCATGATTAAATGTAGACCATTATGTAGAATGGAGTGAAGAAAAGGGACTAAGCCTTATTGTTGTTATTGCTATTATTATTATTATTATCATCATTATTATTATTATTATTATTATTATTATTATATAGGTCTAACATGTGAACCCTGCATTAAACTTTTAACACCAAATCAAACCTAAGATGTCTGATTCAACTTTTTCTCTCCAGTCTGTACAGGTTAATGGCATACAGGCAGTTCACTCTCTGGGCAAGAGGACACCTGGGGAGGAGAAACAGGATGCCAATACCAGCCTGCGTTGTAACCACCATACGGCACCTATACCCATCGCCACAATATCATGGATTTGAATACTCTTTTTAAATCAAATAATAACTATATTATATGTACAACACTTCAATTTGAACCACATTCTTTTGCACTTAACATTTGGAATGTGACAGAATTATTATATTAGCCCACATTACATTCATGAAACCATGCAAGTATCTTTTGTTTTGTATTGTGATTGTTTATCGATCCTGTGTGTGATTTTGTTTTTATTTAGGAGCTCCCGGTGCAAATCGGCTGAGATGCCTTCGTATTGAAAAGGCCTTCTCAGGCTTTATAACACCTTTGTGCTGTGCCAGTGTGACCACTGGGTCGGGGTTTGACTGTTGCAGTGCTGCTTGGATGGAAACAGATCTGCACCTCTTGACTACGCCTGACACAATGTCCTTCCTAAAACTATAGTCCTTGTTCACTTTCCTGGGAGTGGTGATGTAGTGTTGTGCTCCCTTTGAGAACTTGTGTTTGAATTGTATCTCTCCATCTTTTCTTTTTGCCATTTGTCTGTTGGAATTGACATTGTGATCTATTGCAGCAATCTGGAGGCGTGCTTCGAAACTTTCCTTTAGGAATTTCTTCCTTTTGGTGGCATATTTGGTGTACAGGGAGTGAAGTGACTCAAGTTGGCCTGTGTGTACACATTCACATGTTTTCTCCAGTTTCTTCAGTAGGACCTTGTCCAGAACCACCTTCTGGAGGACTTCAAAAGCAGCTGAGTCAGGCTGTAACCAGGGATGCATTCTTTCTTCCTCAGCTGTGTAAGGTGCATGTTCACACTTGGTCATCGTTTCTCCACAGGTCCACTCGTGAACATTTGTGATGTGGAGCAAGTCTGTAGCCAACACGGACACTGACACACCATGCTCCTTCAGCTGTGATGGGCACCTCTCCATGCCCTCTACCTCCAACCAATAGCTATTTTTTTATTTTTATTTTTTTTTTTTTTACTTCCGTCACCTCCACAGTCTCCTGTGCCAGCACCAGGCCTGAGTTGGTGTCAAGGAGGGAGTAAGTTCCGAATGTGGTATTGTGTCCAGGGCTGTCATATCTACAATCACCACACAGCAGGAGTGGTTCATCCCCTGCAGCAGCCAGCAGAGACTCATTATGGGTGGTCCATACATTTTTTACCTCCTGTATTATGTAGGCCTTCTGAATGTTGAACAACTCGACAAACATTTCAGGCCAATGGGGTCGCATATTTCAAGGAAGGGGCTACATTCACTGCCAGTAACAAAGGTCGCTGCTGGTATAGTGATGTTGCACTCCATCATCCCCCTGACAAGTGGTTGTGATGTCCAGGTGTAATTATGACCATCAATGCACTCTGTTTCAACTTTCAACCCAAACTCACTCTTCTTTATAACTGCTGGTGGAGTAAGGCATTTTCCACATCCTTCTAGGTGACACAGCTTGAAGAGTTTTTTAATCTCTGAAATTGAAGCGATGCATTTGCGGTCAGAGATGGCGGCTACATCACATTCAGTCACTCTCACTGTCACTCTCCTCACTGTCACTCTCCTCACTGCTTTCTAGGTGGTCTTCCCTCATTTCAAAATCCTCATCTGACTCCTCCTCTTCCATTGCACTACCCTCATCTAAGTTATCCCACTCTGTGTCACTTGAGCAGGCGGCAGGCTTTGGTGCTGGCAAGGATGTTAAGTCCCGCACTGGCTTCCTGTAAGGATGGTCATGGCTAATCCAACTGTCAATGTTGCCTGTCATTGTGCCTTTACTGTACTGATGCACTTCATCAGTCTGTGTGCCTACACTCACGGTTTTAGGTAGGCCTAATTGATGTTCTTGCAGAATGTCACACTCAGTAGTACTTTCACCGTCTACCTCAAAATGAATGGATGTATGCCTGACCTATAGAAATAAAGAATATGTTTGCAGTTCAAAGGCATTTGTTCGCTTGTGTTGATTTTATACTAAGGTGATATACTGTGTAAT
>NW_026945577.1:539366-572942 GCF_034702125.1 Engraulis encrasicolus | reverse complement strand
GATCACCAAGCACACTTCCAATCACACCCCCACCCACCCACACAGCATCCCCCAATCCTCCCCTCATCATTCACCTCCATTTCCACCCTCACCTCCATCCTAAGTACCACTGTTTCAACTGGCATAGTACCCGTATCAAGATCACAAAAATGGACCCAATACACACATACTTCCCAATCCACCACCCCCCACCCTACCGCCTCCACAGAGCAACCCCGAAACTCCCTTCCTCCCTCATCACTCCACCTCCATTTCTCATTTCCAACCCTCGTTGACCTCCCCATCTTAAGAAGCACCACCACTATTTTTCAATACAGACAAAGGTATCAGAAAGGACCACAAAATAGAAAATAAAACAAAATGATGCTTTAAAAACAAAAAAAAATAAAACTTATAACAAAGAAATTAAAATTGGTGACAAAAAATAAAAAAAATAAAAATAAACCATGTGTTAGAACCCCCAACCGACCCACAGAAACCCACTCCCCCCCCAGTCCCCTCATCTCTCTGGACTCTGTTGAAACGAGATGTCACATCTCCATGTTAAACTAAATAATAAACAATAAAAAATATCTACTTCCCCCAACACTGCTCCTCAACAACCCTCTCAACTCCATCTCCCATGCACATCCTCACGTACTCCTGCAACCAAGTACCAAGTTCACATACCGGTAGTCTCAGACCAAAAAAAAAAAATTCATCCGCGTCGCTATCCTCACCCAAGTACTGTACCAAGTCCACATATACCGGGGCAGTACCTCAGAACACATCACACATCATCATATACACCCCAACCTCATGAACTCTGGAACTGGCTGTGTCCCCCACCTTTCATCGCCCAAACCAATTCCATCTCCCATTCCTGCCCTCCCCACTGAGCCATCCCTCATTGTAAAGGAAGGGCCCTCTGCACACCGGCTTCTCCGACAAAGGTGCGGGCGCACTTATTGCTTCCCGCACAGAAATTCGGACCGCACCCGCCCAAAACCCCAATTTCCACCCACCGAACATTTTGCATTGATAAAGTCAATCGGGCCGGCGGCGCGCGACAAAATAGAACTTGTTCTCTAATTTGCAATCCGACATCGGAGAATGTCCGCGGACATCCGGCGCCAGTGTGCCGTGGTTTCTTCAAATTGAAAACAATGGAAATATGATCGAATTTATAGCTGAGCAGTGCTCAGCAAAATTCTTTGTCCCCGTGCAGGCCGTGTGTGGACACAGGGGCGGGTTCTAAGAGGGTGGCAAGGGGGTGGGCATTTGCCCCCCCAGAAATATGATTTGCCCACCCCCCATGGACTCGATAAGAAAGCCCATGATTGTGCACACACATGCGGGGCTGTTTGTTAATACCTTTAATGCTATGACTGGGCATTTTTCAAGACATAAGAACCATTGAGGTTGCAGTGGTTTCACTTTAACAGGGATTTCACACTGTATCACATAAGTGTGTGTGTCGATTACTCTTACAGTGATTATAATTTTTCCTTCCCCTTAGAGTAGGAGCATGCCCCCCCTGAAACATACACCTTCGCCACCGGCCCTTTGCCACCACGGCCAAAGAAATAAATGGACTAGGAAACCGCACCCTGTGTGTGGAAGCCCTAAGAGAGTGCTCAATGACCGTTTTCAAGCAGCAGCAGCATATGGCGATCGGCGGTGCGAATCAACAGACCAGTGCCCACTAAATGGCCATAGGATTATATTTTTTGTTTTTGTTTTTGTTTTGTGTTTGTGTGTTGTTAATGGACTTTCTAAAAAAGCACATTCATTGCAGCATGATCTACCCACCAATATAACTAATGAAATGAAATGCCCGTATACATTACTCCACCTGTAAAGACCGCCTGAAGCCCCGAATAAAAAAACAAACGTCTTGACCCAAGTACCAACTATGCAAAGTCTTCAAACCACATAAGAACCCACAGCCAAGCCCTCATAAGAGAAACTGGACTTCCCATCTATTCAAACGCTCCTTTCCAGCCCGCCAACTCCAAACCTCCCCACACATGCCTTTCCTCCCTCATCGCACTCACCAACTGAGCTTATTGCACAAAATGGAAACCGTTTGGTGAGCGGGCCCTCTTGTCCCACATAATACTGCTAGAACGACTCTCCCACCCTCCTCCACCCACAATCTGGTCCCACATATACTCCTTCCTTGACTACTTCCCCCACCCCCACCTCTGCCATCACCGTCACCAATTCACCTTCAACTAAGCCACCGCGCGCTTGGCCTACTCCAATCCTAATCCAATAAAAAAGGCCACTGAGTGCAAGCAGACTTGACAGAAATCACTATGAGAAATCCACCCAAACATCAATTCGACGTAACATCCGACACAAAAACTACAATACAACCGATATCACCACTGCTCCAGCACCACTGCCACAACCCCCACCAACCCACCACACTCTCGACACCCCCAATACTCCAGCATCACAAGCCTCGAGAACTCGCGCGACATACGTCGTTCCATTGAACATCAACATCCTTCACGCGACCCCAAACCCCCCGATCATTATCCTCATAGGCAGTGAGGTACCGAGCGATACCGGGTCACGTGCGTACTCTATTACCTAACTCAGCGACTAGGAGTGATGATGACACAAAACGGACCGACCTCAGCCACCAACCACACAACAACCTATTGGTTTCAACTATAAGAGGACTAACAGGACTACATTCACACCTACACGTACTATTTTTCATCTACACCCCACTTCATCTCTCACCAGTGTTGTCCACTTTGTCCCGCAGAAGCTCCTAACCTGCCTACAAGGATTGATTGACCACAGGACGCTGCCATCATCCACGGCTACTCGGTCACCCCCAACCACCAACCACCAAACCATGTTTCATAATAATAAAGGACATACATTATACCTCACTCTCCTGTCTTCGCAACACCCCCCAACTACCCTCATCTCTCAGAGGCAGTGTCTTGTGCACCAGCTTGCAGAGCCACCTTACCTAACCTGCACAGGAGTGACGACCCACAGGACTAGCTACCACCATCACCCACCCAGCTCTGGCACCCAACAACCTATTGCTTCATATGAAGTGAGTACAGGAGTTACAGGACTACAACAGCTGCGCTACCCTCTACTCTTTGACTCCCACCCCCCGCATCTCGTACTCGTGGTCCACCACCAATTGAAGCAGGAGAGCTCAATCACCAGGCGCCAAAACCTTCCTTACATTACATGAACATTACTTTACAATTGGCATCTACATAACATTTTGGCAGACAGCTTTAAATAACCAAAGCGACTTTCAAATGAGGCGACATTAATCAACCCGCCAACCGTCACTGACAGCAAATACCTAACTACCCACCAACATAGTTCCTACAAAGGAGTAATGGGACTACCCTACGCTATAATACCTTAAATCGCCAAGAACCACCCCACCCCCCCCCTCCCCCACCCCCCACCGTCTCCCACGGCACCGGTCCGCCACAAGCAGCTCTATTACCTAAGCCTGACTTCTTGGAGGCAATCGATACCTACGACTACTCCAACTCAATCGCTACTGTCAAAACCGGGCCCCCCACCCCCCAACAAAAAAAAAACCATAACACCCAAATACCGTACTGTTATCATATGAAGGATACGGGGACTCTCCCTTAACCACAAGGCCTACAACCCTTACACGTCCGCCTACCACCTCACTTCATCCACAGCAGAGGCACCTGCGTCGTCCATCAGTAGTGACTAGCTGCATCACCCAACCCAAGCTTGAGAGCGATCAAAACAGGAGGTGTATACATACACCCATGCCTCAGATCCTTCAGAATACTCGGACCAAGAACCCACCTACAACCAATATCCTCTCCACATTCTCAGTACCCACCCCCCTCACAACTCTCACACGGCACTGTGGGACAACCAGATCGCGATATCTCATTACCTCAACCTGCTTTGGAGAAATCGAAATACAGGAACGACTATACCAACACCCGCTCAGGGCAACACCTAATTGCCCAACCACCACTGTATCTCCTATACGCAGGACGGGACTACCCCCTAATGCTATCAGCCTCTCACACACTAGACACTCCAAACACACCCCCCCCCTCATCTCTCACAGGTCACTGTGTTTATCCTCACCATGAGGTATCCTCCGCCCCACGTCTCTAATAACCTAACCTGTGGATGAGATCATTACACGGAAAGCAACTATCCACACCGCCATACAGCCACCTAATAAACCCAAACCCACCCTATTGTTTCATATAAAGGACTACGAAACTACCCCTAACCCCTACCCCTACCCCATACCCCTACCCCTACGTTATATAGTTCACCCCCACCATACACCCCCTCATCTCACATAGGGCATCGCTGTGACGTCCACCACCTTTGTAGCTCTATTAACCTAACCTGCATATGAGCATTTGATACGGAGTTACTACACAACATACCAACACCGCATCAGCCACCTAATTAAATCTACCCAACTAGCCTAAATGTTTCGTACTAAAGAATCTAAAGGAACACCCTTCTAACTACCACCTACAAAGGGCTACCACGCCTTCATACCCTGAGACACCCAACCCTACCTACATCCCTCACAGCATTGCTGGCGTCCCAATAACCTGGCAGGAAGCTCTAGTTCCCTCTACCTGCTTGCAGCGATTAATACAGGAGTGACTACCCACACTACTACTCTGCCACCGAATGTTTCAGATATAGAGACCAAGAATCACCACAATCATATACAACCCCATACCCCTCCTCACCCCAAAGCGGGCGACGGAGTCTTAAACCACATCTTACGAAGCACGATCGCGGAGAGGGGATTGCGCATTTGGCAAGACCAAAGCGTCTTTACAAATCTGAGGACATAATCATACAACCAACCACAGCCAATCCATAGCCGAGACATTAATCATAGGCCAACAGCCAACACATATCCCCCTCCACATTCTCAACCCCCTATATCTTTAACGCCCAACCACACACCCCCTATCCCTTAGAGGTAGTGTGGTCCATACACGCCGCGTAGTTCTACTTACCATAACCTTTGCCTAAAGGAGTGATCAATACAGGACCAAACTACAACACCATCCCGCTTCACATGCCACCTAAGTAACCAACTTAGCACCTCATTGTTTCATATAAAGGAAACAAACTACCCACTATCACCCTCACCCCAACCCCTACCCCTATCCCCACGTTTCTTATCTTTCACCCCTCCTCTCCCCTCATCTCTACTTACGGCACTCAGTGGTACCATCACCTTGGTAGCTCTATTACCTAACCTGCATTGGAGCTATATAATACAGCGAGTGGCTACACCACCGCTCAGGAACCACCTAACATAATATTACCACCAACTAACAATGTTTCGTATAAAAGGAGTCAGGAACATACCCTACCCTACAAGTGCAACAACACCTTCACCCTGAACTACCTCTGACGCCACAACCCTCATTCATCCCTCCTAGGCACTGGGACCCATCACCTGTGTAGCTCTATATTCCCTTTACCCCTGCTTGGAGTAAATAATACAGCGAGGGCTACACCAACACGGCTCAGCGTAGCACCTAATGTTTCCGTATACGGACCAATAGCGACACCACCACACCACAAAAAACAACCCTGCACTCTCACCACCCCCAATACCCCCTCATTCCAGAGAGGTAGTTGTGGTCCATCACCACAGTCTGCAGTGGGCTCTATTTCCCTAACCTCCCAAGCGATGAGTCAATACAATCAGCGACTAACCACCACACTCAACCACCCGCTGTTTTATAATAGACGCGGGGATCTACCACGCACATATAGCACCCCAACCACCCCAGTGTTTCCGATAGCCAGGACAGGTTCACCCACCAAGCAAAATATAGCCCAACCACACAGTGTTGGTTATAAACCAAGTGTATGATATCATACCAATAGGGAAGTATATAATAAATTATCGAATTATACTCGAATGTACCAAATCTTTAAGTAACGTGCTGGCGATTTAATCGAATCAGCATCGTATCGTGGGGGCAAATTCTTTAAGATCATCGAAAAAGCGATCTCACATCGCATGGCCCCCTGGACAAATGCCCCTAGCTTCATTAACACAACTTAGTATTGGAAAAGTAATATGGAAAAATCGAATCGACACCGAATGCGAATCAGTATCGTTGCGTGTATTCGTTAATTATCGAGAAAAAATCGAATCCCTAGATTATAAGAAATCGATACCAGTATCGTATCGTCTATGAACGGCTGTAATTTACACCCCAATTAACAAAGGGACTAACTACAGAGGAGAGTACAACATTTAATCATTCCCCACTGGTCCACGTGCATACCATCGCACACGTCCATAAGACACTACCCGGGGGGGGGGCGAGGAGGATGTTTTGGAGCATGGACCGTTGCAAGAGGCAAACAGTGTGCAGTTCACAAAACCTGGTAAGTTCCTAGTAACAGAGCCAGTAACCCCAACTGAGATACCAAACCACTGCCCACGGCTGGACAGTAACCACAAGCACGCTTAGTGCGTATCATATGCCATAAGTAGCCATAGCCAGTGCGCGCTGATATACATGCAGTAAGAGAAGGCTTATAGTACACATAACACACTACAACGCTCCACTCCACCATCTAAGGCAAGCCCCGGCTCCCGTAGGCTATATCGGGAGTATAGATCATGACTTTATGTACTACACATAACACGCACTACACTCCAACGCCACAGCCCCGGCGCTCGAGTGAATAGACTGCGTAAAGACATGCTTCTACTAGTATCACAGAACAACCGACATACACCTCAGAGCCACCAGCTAAGCATGCCCCGGGCTCTCGGGATATAATGTAGTATAGCATGCTTTAAGTACACAATAACATCACACGACACGGCCACTTCCACAGCCCCGTGCATTGCTGATATACTGTAGTATAAGCATGCTTTAGTAACAACATAAGGGACCACTACACTCCACTCCAACCATACTAAGCAAGCACCCTCGTGCTCGTGATATAACTGTATTAGAGCATGCTGTTAGTACACATAAACACCACTAGAACACTCCACTCCACAGCCCCAGTGCTTGTGAATAACTGTAGTCATAGCTTGCTTTATACATCATGACACCACTACCTCCTCCACTCCAGCCACCACGCTAAGCACCACCGTAGCGCGGATATATGTATCAGACTATGCATTTAGTACACATAAACACCACTAACAACTCCCACTCCACAGCCCCGTGGCTTGTAGATAATACTGTATATAAGCACTGCTTTTCAGTTAACAACATAAGGGACCAACCTCCTTCTCCCACTCCACCAGCCTAAGGCAGGACAGCCCGTGCTCGTGATAATTACTGTTAGTATAAGTCATGGCTTTCAGGTTTACCACATAACAACCTCTACACTCCCACTCCACAGGCCCCGTGCCTTGTGATATACTGTAGTCGGAGGGCATTGCTTTACTGTTACCACATTACACACCACTCTTCTTTCCAACTACACCATGCTAAAGCAAGACCAGTGCTCGTGATATTACTGTTAGTGGAGGAGGCACTGCTTTTTATTTACACATAAGGGGGGGGGGGCCACTCTTTTCTTCCACTCCAACCAAGCTAAGCAGGCCCCGTGTGCTCGTGAGATACGGTAAGTGGGAAGCATTCGCTTTATTTAAACATAACACCAACTCTGTCCTCCACTTCCCACCAGCTCTAAGGCAGCCCCGTTTGCTCCGTGCAACTATTTTGTACTTGTAGTTTTAGAGGCTTGTTTAGGGAACCAGTGGTTTCCCCATACCGTTTTTGTTCTCGTGTAACCCCTTACAGAGGGCCTTTTCATTGTTGCATGGGGGGGAGTACAACCCCCCAAAACTCGTTGTGTTTTTACCATCCCTTTTTTCTATTTTGCAAGTGTGCACCTATGCTCCCATGCCCATGTTGTTAACAAAATTTAAAATTTTTTTTTCCAAGTACCCCCCCTGCAAGGTGCTCGCGTATAACCCCTAGTGGTTACAACGCTAACCCTGCGTTGGGAGGAAAACACTGGCATTAGGGAGACTTTAAGGACCACACTTCTCCACTACCAGAGGCCCATTACTCGTGGATTATTACTGCAGTAGGAGCCATGCTTTTTTGTAACACATAAGGGAACCCCACTCCACTCCCACTCTTACTTTACTCCACCAACTTCTCACAGACCACGTTTTGCTGGCCGTGGGGGTGACACACACAGGGACAAAACACACAAACACAACACACACACACCACACACCGACACACACACACAAACACCACCACCCCACACCACAACACCACCACCAACACACCCAACACACACACCCACCCAACAACACACACACACACACCCACTACACCACCAACACATAAGACCAATCCAACTTTACCACTCTTTTACTTCACCCACCTCAACAGCCCAGTGGCTCGGGTGGAAACACACACTACACTCACACACACACCACACACATACACCACAGGACACACACACACACACCACCCATTCATACAAAAAAACATTCACTCCATGGGGACACTAAAGGACCAACCCTTCTACTTTCCACTCCGTATACAAAGTCAATGGCCCCCGTTGCCCTCGTGAGGCAGGCGGGGGGGGAAGGGGGGGAGGAACAAGATGGGGCTGCCCCTCTGCCACACTTCCTATACTCAGCACACACCACACAGCATGCAGTCGACACACCACAACACCCACACCAACACACAACCACACAAAACACACACCCCCCACACACACACCCACACACAACCACACACAACCACACAACCACCACAATCAACACACCACCACACACCCCCACCAACCACACACACACCCAACACACCCTCACACACACACAACCACAGACACCCCAACACACACACACACACACACACACCACCAACCACACACACTACACACAAACACACACACACACCCCACACACACACACACACACCACACACACCCACACACAAACACACCANAACACACACACAGGGACTACAGGTATGGTGCAAAAATCAGGGTGGGGGACAAAAACCTACACACAACAAAAAACCCATAAACAGGATATACCCACAATTTCCACCAATAAATGTTGAAAAAACACTGAAAGGCACAACATAGAAAAACGGCACCACGGCTAACTACACCATGTGGCAAAAAACAGGCAACGCACTTAAGAAAGCACCACCACACACACACACAACACACAACCAGACCATCCCCCCACACCAACCACACAGAACCCACCCCCCTCCACACAACCACACAGGACCCCCCCCCCCCCACAACACACATCCCACCCACACTAACTGTTTTTCCCTGAGGGGCCTTATATCCCAGTAGGAGATGGCATGCTGAAACAATATGGGTTTTTACGCCAATTTTTATGTTCTTCAGTTGCACATTTCACATGGCGATGATTGGATGATGATGTAGTTAATGTAGTTATTTCATTGACAACAATGCTAATTTCATGACAACATTTTACAGTACAAAACAATGTGTGTGTGTGTGTGTGTGTGTGTGTGTGTGTGTGTGTCGTTGGTGTGTGTGTGTGCGGCGGGGTGTGTGTGTGCTTGTGTTGTGTGTGTGATGTTGGTGTGTGTTGTGTGTGTGGTGTGTGTATGCGTGAGTGCGGTTACGTGTGTGTGTGTGTGTCTGTGTTGCGGTGTGTGTGACTTTGTCAGGGTTGCTAATAACAATTCAGCCAGCTTTATTCACAAACAAAAACCTAGTTTCACAATAGGGCTCCCTGTTGTTGCTGTATGTTGAGCGACTAAAATTCATGTCGTGCGCTGAAAAACACACAATGACACAAAAACCATACACAACAACACGGTACACCACACAACGGTTTACATCCCACCCACCACACAAAAACCCCACACGGCACACACAAACATCACACAACACACACACACACCACCAGTGTTAATTCTCGTCCAGGCTTTTTTTTGATTTAGTCTTAGGTCTTAGTCACCAAATGCACGCGAAACAATCAAATTTTAGTCTGTAGGGTCATTATTTTTTTATCTCATTGCCTTCCCCATTTAGGTCTTAGTCTTAGTCATAAATGGGACGTAAAAAATCAATTTTTAGGTCATAGTTCAAATTTTTGAGTAAATTTTAGTTTTTTTCATTTTTTAAGTCAACATTATCAAATTTTAGTAGTCAAAACATTTCAATTTTTTCAGTCATTTATTAGTCCAATATTGGTGGTGTAAAATAAATAAACTACAAAAATGGCTATTGTATTATATTTGAAGGTATTACTAATATATTGGCACTATTGCAAGCAAATAATCCCACCTTGTTAACTTAGGTCCATATCTCCACCAAAAAACCCAAAATCCAGTCCAATTTCACAACATCATTAGAGCAAAAAGGAGCATCACACACACACACACACACACACACACACCATGTAGCATCACACACACACACACACACACACACACCACAACACACACACCACACCAACACACACACTACAACACANACACACACCACACCACACACACACACACACCCCAACAACACACACACATTTACATAACATCCAGGGTTTGTCAGCAGGCTTGCGGCTCTCATCTCTCGTCTCTCTTCTCATCTCCTCTCTCCTCTCTCGCTCTGCTCTCTCTCTCTCGTGCATTTAGGAAAGCTTGCTGCATACTTAATATTTGATTTTTGAAGTTTGATCACGGAGGAAGCTACATGCTCTCCTTCACCTGACCCGCCGTTGACTTAAAGCCTGCAAACTTGCCGACAGTGGGGGGAAGATCCAGGAAACATCCCCTTAGTCTGCATTGAAGGTTCAAGAAGTCTCCCCTGCCCCACCCTTCCCCCCCCTTGAAAAAAAAATAGTGGGCTTTCCCGATGGCCACGGAGTTCAGATAAAATACTGCTGATGTTTAGGGGACTATGGCAAATGTTAGCGGTTTTTGTTTTTCAATTGGCTAAAAATGCGATATAGCAGAGAAAAGAGAAACTATAAATGACTCGAGGCCTGGGCATAGTTGTGGAATGGGCTTAAATATCAGGATTTGCGCGAGCCACAACTTCGGTATCTGCCCTGCAAAAAGGGTCCCCAGGAACAAATTTTTGTTCTGGCCAGGGGTATGCCAGACTGGAACGCATTCGAGAAAGGAAAACCACGCACATACAAATATTTACACAACAACTAATGCCTGTTTTAGTTTTGTACGGGGGATGTCGAGGGTATCGATAAGCAATGACTCTTTGGAAAGGAAAAAGAGTTTTTATGGGAACATAGGAAGGACCGGCTGAAAGGGGGGGAACGCATGGAAATTGCTGTCGACTTCCTTGGTCTTTAAGCGTTTGCTCTCGACGAGAACACAAGTTTCAAAATCTCAACAGTCTTAAAAATAACTTCCCCTAGCGATCGGCCAGCAAGCCAATTGATTCTTTTCAAAAAAAACTAGGCTACAAGTTAGGCCGTTTTGTCTCTTGGTTTACTTTAGGGGACAGGCCAAAAAAAAAACTTTCCCCCTTTGCTGCGCGTGCTGCGCATCCCGCGGTGGGACTGATTTAAACTAAATTCACAAAATCCGACCTTTCATGATTTGGCTTGGCGAACTGCCTAACCCGTCATATGGTTTTTTAAAACAACAAATATAGCAAACATTACAAAAAAAAGAACAGACAACGAAACGCCCGGCGGGCTAAGGACAGCCCTAAGGTGAAAAGGAGAATAGTGGAAAAGCTCAGAGGAGTGTTTAGAATGACAGTATTCCAGAGGAGGGAATTTGGGCAGTGGAACCCCCCCACCCCCCTGGTCATTAGGGCCTTACCTACTTGGCAGAAACCACAATGTCTTCGTCATGGGAACAAGAGGGTTGTTTTGGAAATAAAAACATGTTTCAAATTGAAAACACTTCCCTCAAACCTCGGGCTATTTTTTCTCTTTCCTCTGGGAATGTTTTTAGGTAAACCTAAATATACCTTCAACTTAAAATTGGGACCTTCGCTGAAACTACTGAGGCTACAAGAAAACTACTGGGACTAAAGCCGCGTCCATGCAACTGGCTGCCCAGCAGATACACATGAGGGGAAAAACACCAGACGGTTTTTGAGCGGCAATCACTTATGTTTCCAAAGGACACTTAGGACTATATTGTCAAATTACAAATTACGAAATTAATTATGAATAAATTATATATTTTTATTAATGTCCATGTCGTCCATTGGCTTTGTACAAATTTTCGTTTCATCGTCTTAGTCTCCTTGACGAAAATTATTGTTTTTAATTTTCGTCTTATTATGATTGTGCTTGAGGACAATTTTTAGTGCGTCATCGTCATCGTCATCGTCAAGGGAAAAAGGGGGCGTTGAAAAATTTTTTCGTCATCGTCGTGGTTGACGAAATTAATACAGACACACACACACACCACCACACACACACACACTACACACACAGCCCGGTAGAGCACAACTCTACTAATAGCTCTGCTGCTTGCATAAGGAGTAACAACTATGATTTTTAAAACCACATGGACATTTGCTCCAACCACACTGCACACACACACTACAGCACACACACACACACACTACAACACACACACACACACACTAGATCACACACATCTGCACAACACTCACCAACACACACAACCACACACACAAACACACACACACACACAGACACACACCACACACACACACACAACACACACACGGTTACACACACACACACACACACACACACACACACACACACACACAACACACACACACACAGGCCCAACCCCCGACCACACACACACACGCACGCACTGCACCGCACACACACACACACCACACACAACACACTAGGAGAACACACTGCCTTCCCAAGTCTCATTATGGTGATGTGAGTTGGGCATAAAGCACATAGGCATTTAATCACTGAGTTTACAACTGCATTACACTCAACATCATTATAATGTACCACTCCCACACAACTTTTCTAATGGGAAACCGCACAGCACCGTGCGCCATGCCCACACACACATCATCACACACACCCAGACACGCACAGCACACACACACACACACAACACACACACGCACACACACACACACGCACACACACACACACCACACACACCAACAGGCACACATAACACACACACACACACTCCCACACATACTAATGGGAAACCGCACACGTGCGCCGCTACGCACACACACACGCGCACCCACGCACGCAAGCACGCACGCACACACACACACACACACACACACACACTCCCACACATACTAATGGGAAACCGCTCACAGTGCACATCAATGCACACACACACTCGCACACACACGCAAGCATGCACGCACGCGCACGCACGCAGCACACTCACCAACGACACACATGCACAACACCGCGCACGCACGCACTCCACCCACAGACAAAAAGTCAAAAGCACACACTACATGGCACACCAACGTTTCGCACACACCGCATGCATGCACGCACACACGCACTACTTCTCAGACCCATGCACACATACTAATATAAAAAGACACCCTCCACAAACCTGGGCTGCCACACACACACACACAACACAACCACACACACGCACACAATTCCTAACGCACACAACCACAACACACACACACCACGCGCGTCACAAACACACACACACACACATACACACACACACACCACATGCACACACAACACACACACACACTACACACCACACACACTACACACACACACAGTCACACTAACACACACACACACACACACACACACACACACACACAGACACACACACACACACACACAGTCACACAACACACACACAGCACAAGCCCATGTGTGTGGCACACACTGAAAATATGTGCTGAGTGGAGCTGCTTTTCCTTGGAGCAACAGACAGGCATACGGGAACAAAGGCAGTCAGCTAGGAATAAAAGAAAAGCAAGAATGGAAACGGTCCAGAGAAAGAGGCGGACAAGAGAAGACGGAAATTACTGAGGAGTAATATATGGCGACTAGAAAATAGCAAAAAAAGATGAAAGGGATTGATGGAAGTGAATGATGGATAGAAGGGAAATAAAAATAAGACCAGAAAAAAGACGGGAAGTACGACTGCAGTCTCTCCAACCAACACCACAAACCACACAAAGGAAAAAGAGAAAAACAAAAAAAAATGTAAGAGAGGACAAAAAAGGTAAGGGAAAAAGAGAAAAAAAGGGGAGAGAAAGGAAGACTAGAAAGAAAAGAAGGAGAAGAGGAAGGAGTTTCAACCCACAGCACAAAGTGACGGAGCCCATGCAGCCACCAGTAGCCATGGAAAGCAAAGTTAGATCGCATGGATGGCCTTTAAAAAAGCTGGGAAAAGGCAGCAGAAGAATTGGCAGAGAGGTTTACATTTACACCACATTTACACCACACGCCTCACCCGGAAAGCACTGATGATCATCAAAGGACACAAGCCACCCTGCACACAAACTGCTCAGCCTCCTGCCCTCTGGGAAAGAAGTTACAGGCGCCTCCTTTTCCCTGTACTCACCTGAGGCCTGCGGCGCAGCACAATGCACCAAGCGATCAAGAATGCAGAACACTCAACCCACTCTCCCCTCCACTGTCAGCCTCTAGCCAGCAAGGCCACTGACACAACCCCCCCCCCCATCCCCCCCCCACCATATCTGCGACTGAACATTCCACCTGCACTAAGCCGACTTAAACGTGATTTTCTGAACTTTCAACCTGCACTAACTCTAAACATAGCACACACACACACAACACACACACACTCACACACACACACACACACACACACACACACACACACACACACACACACACACACACACACACGACAGCACACACACACACACTCACACACACCAACACACTGCACTTTCTGCACTAAACCAAACATCACACACACTGACACACACACACAAACACACACACACACACACAACACACAACACACACACACACACGCACACAAACACATACACAACCCCGAACACTCCCAGACACACGAACACACACACAAGACGCATCAACCGCACCTTTCTACCTGCACTAAACACATACACACACATACACACAACACACACACACGCACACACACCACACACACACACACACACCAAAGCAAGCACACACTGCTGCAGGTGTACTTGACAGACCTTTTTTTAAATATTTTATTTTCTTCAAAATGCTACTATTACCATGTCAGAAACGCTATAAAGGACTTTTTTAGGAAAAGCACAAAAGCACAACAATACCTCTTAATGTATGTCCTCTACAAGTCTTCTGTTGTCCAGTCTTGCACTTTTAATGTCCTGTATGAGCACTGTCTATGTCCATACTGTCTTAAGTCCATGTATAGGTACTGTATATGTCTAATACAGATCTATGACCTTACCTAGATTAGTCTATGTCAAATTGGAAAGCAAGAAATGTAATTTTCAAATTCTTTGTAATACCAGTTGCATGTAAAGAAATTGACAATAAAAACCTACTTGACTTGACTTTACTTGAGAGGTAGAAGACGGAGGGAAAGCATTGATGGATAAAAGGGGAAATTATAAAGAAAGTATCCACAATCAAAAAACACGCACATCCGGTGACTGTTTCCGGGAGTCAGGTTTCAAAAAAGTCAGATCCATAAGTACTGAAGAAATGCATTAAAAATGGCTTAATTGGGAGTTTCATCGGTGTGCGGTTTTCTGAAAAGACAGAAAAGGAAGAAATGGAGAGAGCAGCCTCACCAGCAGACGCCCTGTAACGCAGACTGCCCCATAATCAGACATCAGCAACCAGTCAATAGGACATTCATCACCCCTAACAATCTCGGGACACACACACACACTCACACACATCACACCATCACACACACACACGCATCTGCACCGAACCCAAGACGCACCGACACACACACACGCTCGTCACACACACACATTCATCACCACTCAACATCCCTCACGCCACGCACACACCACTACACGCACACACTCCCAACACACACCCCGTCGCATACGCCGCCACACACACAATCATCACCACGTAACATCCTAACGCACACAACGCACGCACACAAAGGCACAAACGCATCACTACACACACACATTCACCACCAACGCACTCACGAATGCATACACACACTCACCACACAAACACACACACACAAACACCACATCACACACACACACACACACACACAGATACCCACACACACACACACACAACACACACACACACACACACACACACACACACACACAGCACACACACGCACACACACCACACACACGCTTGCATGCAAACACACAGTTCATCAACACTAACATCCCTACACATGCATGCCCGCACGCACGCAAACACACATTCATCAATGAACTAACATACTAACATCCCATCACACACACATACGCACAACGCACGCACGGACACTCAGCCACGCACACATTCATCAGCAACTCAACAACAACATCCCCTCAGCGCCAGCATTCACATAATTTCGGGTCGTTAAAAAAAATTGGCAACACAAACACAGAGACACGAGTAATTACAGTTTTTCTCAAATGCTTTTGACACGATTTTTGAAACTGAACACACAAAAAGTCGTCATGATCACTATTTTCAGCAAAGCAAAAATACAAGTTGTGCATATGTGTTTAACACATTCCTCATTGACTTCACACAATTTCCTTTCATATAACCGCAGTTTTGACTGAACATTAACGCATGTGCCATATAAGTATCACACATTTCATAGTTTTATGCTCTGATAGCCATACAGACAAAAATCTTTACCTGACTTTTAGAAATATAACCCAGTTTGTATAAACGCACCGGAGCACCTATTTGACACTGCCCCTGAAAAAATCTTAATTTAAGCAATCAGTGTATACACGCATGGTCTTAACTTGTTTTGTTCCCTACAGTTATTTTAGTAAGGTCCTACTTTATTGTAACTGGCAACCAAGTATATTTTTACTTTACACATATTTCCTGTGGTACAGTTATCAGACTTAAAAAACAATAAAAAAAACAAAACACAAAACACACAACAAAACAAAAAGTATCAAAGCATCCTGGTTCACAATCAAAATTCCTTGCAAGAAGGCATTATTGACACCTCCTCGCCTACTGTCAATCTTTTTTCGTAAGAAAGGCACACACACAACACAATTTTTTTGAGCAAATCATTTACTATCAGTCACTAGATCCTGATCCATCAGAGTCCACCGGCTAAGTAAAAATGAAACAGAATATATTACTGACATTGAAAGTTATGTAATTGACAACAGCGTTGAACAAATGGCAAACTGCGTCAAAATGAGGAACGGTATTATGTATTTCTCTGCCATCGTCGTAATGACTGACAGGTAGTGTTCATACACAGCTATGTAATGTGTATTGAGTTGAAGACGGAGTTTTTGCTTTGATTGCTCATGTTAGATATTTTGGAAACGTAAGAGTCCTTTGCACACAAAATGCTGTGTTTTGAATATCGGGATCTTAGGTTAGCCCGGTGCGTAACTGTTATGAAAATGTGCTTTTTTGAGTGACAACCGTGTACAAAGCGAACAAGCAAAACTGTAATTAGGAGTGTTGTGCTTTGTGAGGAAGGGAGATGGAGATGGAGATGAGGAAGGGCTGGAGAGAGGGACAGAGGGGGAGGAAGGGATTGAGAGAGAAAGAAAGAAAAAAGAGAAGAAAGAAAGAAAGAAAGAAAGAAAGAAAGAAAGAAAGAAAGAAAGAAAGAAAGAAAGAAAGAAAGAAAGAAAGAAAGAAAGAAAGAACAAACAAATGAGAGAACGAAGGAATTATTGAACGAACGAATGAACGACAAGGCCCAAAGCTATTTAGAAGATCTAGAGAGAGAAGCACAAAGAGACACAGAAGAGACGACAGGCGACAAATGAATAACAGGAGAAGATGAGATGCTGGAGAGGGAAGGAAATTTGAGAGGATGGGGAGAAAAACAATGGATGCAAATAAAGAAAAGCAAGCAAAGAAGGTCAGAAAGGAGGAACAGTGAAGACAGAATGTGAGGAATGGCAGAAATGAGAGAGAGAGAGAGAGAGAGAGAGAGAGGAGAGGAGAAGAGAGAGAGAGAGTAGAGAGAGAGAGAGAGAGAGAGAGAGAAGAGAGTTGGAGCAATTATAAACAGAGCAAGAGAGGAAGAGAATAGGAATGAGTTAGAGCATCCCTGTGTTTGCTCATTCTCTCTTGTGCGGATCTGTTGATTGGCTCAATTTTGGTAATTGACACATGTCTCCTGGCTCTCTAGTGCAGAAACACAACACACATGCCACAGCACACACACACACACACACAGCACACATCACACACACACACACACACTAGCAACACACACACACAATTCACACACACGAACACACACACACACACATCACACACAACACACCTACACACAAGCACAGCCTAAGATCTCTCCTGTTCTCTCGGAGGCGTTGCTACAAAAGGGGGGGCAAGAGCTGTAAATGTAAATCTACTGACTGGGAGAGAGGAGATATGCAACAACACCGCACACGAACAACACACGCGCGGGTGCACTTCACACAACACCCACTCACACGCAGCCACAAAACTCAACCCAGGCACGCAGTACGCATGCACACGTCACGCACACGCGCGCTAACACGACACATGCACGAATACACACAAAGGCACACACACAGGAACATGCACGGCACAACACACATCAGCACACATACACACAAACATGCACACACAACTGAAAAAAAACTTTTTCACTCAGTTTGCAAAAGTGAACATACACACACGCAACTCACAGCGCGACACACGACACACAAAAAAAAAAAAAAAACACACACACCACACACACACACACACACACACACTAGCTGCACACACACACACCCACACACACACACACATCAACCACACACACACAACCCATTCGCCAACACACAAACACACACACACACACACACAGCACACAACACACATGTCAACACTCCCACGACCACACACTCACACACCACCACACACACACCACCACACACGCACACACACACACACAACGCAATCGTTTTGCCACATACATTACATCATCTCCCCCTCAGTGTGTTCCCTGCTGTAGAGGCCGATGTGCTACAGCAGAGAAAAATAGATAGCCCAGGGAATAGCCACAGAAACCAGATGGCGATGTACAGGCTGTGTGTGTGTGTGGTTGGTGTTGTGGTGTGAGTGTGTGTGTGTGTGGTGTGTGTGTTGTTGGTGTGTGTGTGTGATGTGTGTGTGTGTGTTTGTGTGTAGGTGTGGTGTGTGTGTGTAGTGTGGGGTGTGTTGTTGTGTGTGTGCGATGCATTCCTACTTAAGATTGGCCATAGTGCAAGAAGAGATTTGTGTTGTGTGTGTGTTGTGTGTGTTTTGTGGTGTGTGTTGGTGTTGTGTGTGTGTGTGTGTGTGTGTGTGTGTGTGTGTTGTGTGTTGTGTGTGGTGTGTGTGTGTGTGTGATGTGAGTAGGAGTGGAGTGGTGTTGGGTGTGTGTTTGTGTGTGTGTGCGTGGTGTTTGATATTTGTGTGTCGTTGTGTGTGATGAGAGAGTGTGTGGTTGGGTAGTGTGTGCTCTAGACAGGCAAGACCCGGCACGCTCCCTCGCTACTACTCGCCAAGAGCATGGACGCAAGGACCCGAAAAGACCTTTAATTAACATAGGGCTTATCTACACACACACACACACCACACACAACTACACACACACACACACCATACACACCACAACACACTCACACACACACCATACACACAACACACACACTGGCACCCAACCTCCTCATCGCCCCGAACTCACACACACACACACACACACACACACACAACACACACACACAACACACACAAAAAAACCCCACACACACACGCACACACACAACACACACACGACAAATAGCACCACATGCGACACACACACACACACGGGACCACACCTGTGTAATCACATATAGATTGTTTATTCACGACTCCACCACACATGCAGGCATGGATGCCAACACACTAACAAGACCATTGGCCCAGAATGTGAACGTAAACTACACATACCTATGGATAAAAACACATAAAAATCAAATGCAAATAACTTCTTCACACACATACAGTCAGTATTCTTACAACAACACGCACGATAACGCACACACACTACACACATATATGCAGTATGGCTTACACACGCACAAACGCACACACACCCTACACACTAAGCAGTAGGCTACACACGCCTGCACTACAGAAACGTAACATGCATGCACACACCAGACACAAACACCACCCCCACCCAAAACAAAAAAACACACCACCACACACACACACACCCACACACACACACAACACACACACACACACTCACACACACATCACAGACACACACACACACACACACACACACACACACAAAAGACCCATACAGAGAAGAAACATCCGTCCCGTCTACACAGGCACACAGGGACTGAGGAGAGAGGAGGAAGAGAGAGAAGAGAGAGAGGAGAGCGAGAGGGAGAGAGCGCGAGAGAGATATGAGAGAGGAGAGATGGAGAGAGAAAGAGAGATAGAGATAGAGTGAGACTGGCTAATTTATGAGCTCGCTCCAGGTGGCATTAATAATCATGGAGCGTGCACACACACACACACACAACACACACACACACACACCATTCACACAACACACAACCACACACACACACACGAGGGCTAGATAGTGTGGCACACCTTTTCAGGGCTCAGGCACGTAACAGAAGGCATGGAGGAGGGGATGTATGGAGAGATAGAGAAAAAGGAAGGAGAGGACCAAAGGAGGAATGAAATTGATGATGAATAGGAAGAGGATTGTTGGAGCAGAAGGATGGGGGTGAAAAAAAGGGGAGGAGAGACGAGTGGAGTGGTGAAAGACAGACAGGGGAAATTGGATGGAGTAAATGGGATATGGCCAGATAAGGATGGATGGATGAGGGATGGATAGAGGTACGGCGGGCGGAAGCAGGGAAAGAAAAGAAAAAAAGAGGGACCTTGTACAGGGAAAGAAAAGCAGCTGCCAGTCTAGTGCTATTTTCAGCAGTCGTATGTGGGTAACTTAGCAGCTACAAACAGGAGAGAGAGAGCTAGAGAGGGAGAGAAGAGGGAGAGAGAGAGAGAGAGAGGAGAAGAGAGAGGAGGGAGATAGAGGGACAGAGAGGAGGAGAGAGAGGAGGAGAGAGAGAGGGAAGGAGGAGAGTGAGAGAAGAGAGGGAGAGAGAGCAGACGAGAGAGAAGAAGAGAGAAAGAGGAGATGAGAGTGAGAGTATCAAGAAGAAAAGAACAGAAAGAAAGAAGGGAGTGAACAGAAGCCAAACAATTTTGAGCAGCAATGGTACTGAATAATAATAATAAGAAATCGGTCCCTGTTCCTATTTCAGCAAGTGGGCATTCAGCTGTGAAACAGTCCATGTATGGATGTAGAACCTTAAATGGAGTAGAGGAATAAAGAGTAGTATGTGGTGTCGTGTTGGAGTGTGAGTGTGCGCTTGCGTGTCGTGGGCTTGTGCGCGTGTGTGAGAGAATGGTGAGGAGTGAGTGTGTGTGAGAGCAGTAGAGAAGTGAGAGAGAGAGAGAGAGAGAGAGAGAGAGAAGAGAGAGAAGAGAGAGAGAGAGAGAGAGAGAGAGAGAGGAATGTGTGAGCTGTGCGCTCATCGTGTCTGTGGTGTGAGTGCTGGTGTGTGTGCGTGGATGTTGTGTAGTGTGGTGTGGACGGAGATCATGATGCCACAGTTTGATGCTTGTTTTGATTGTGTGTGTTGCTACCCACGTAGGAGAAGCAGGAGTGTGAGAGAGTGAGAAATCTTGCTGCACATCATCACGCTGTGAGCTGAGAGCGAGACTGACCTGGGATCCAGAGCTCTCTACGGAGCTTACACACACATACACACCCACCACATGCACGCACCCACGCACCACACACGCACGCACTCACACACATACACGTAACACATGCATGCACACACATCTCCTCCCGAAGCCACACTGCACAACACTACCACACAGGCACATCACGCAGGCCACACACACACACAGGCACCCACATCACAGTCACGTCACACACACACCCACACACACACACACACACACAGGAAGGCACGCACACACGCATGCACTCAGGCACGCACTGCAAGCACACACACACACACACACTACAAACACACTGAAATGTAGAGTGGTGAAAATTGAAATAGCTCAGGTTTCCTCTGAGTTCTCCGACAGAATACTTCAGAAAATATCTTCAGACATTCAGCTGAAATGTGGACATAGCGAGCAAACTCATATCTACGGGTATCATGCACTGTAAGGATTTCTCTTCGTACTCATTTTCCACATCAGTCACAGACAGAGGCGGAACTTCCATTTAGGCTAACCTAAGGCAATTGCCTAGGGCCCCAGCCCAAATCTGTCCTCCCTAGGAGGCCCCCAACTTCACACCAGTTTTGCAAAAAACAGGCACACAAAAGTAGGCTTTTTTCACTTATGCAAAGTAATAAATACTATATAAAAGGCTTTTTAGGGGCCCCATGTTGATGTTATGTTGCCTAGGCCCCCAAAGGTGGCCTGAGAAATCCGCCCCTGTCACAGACTACACTACATCTAGGAAAATCTAGAATCTTCTCTGCAATATGCCAAGGCAAAAATGTGAGGCAGGACAGTACACTCCTCAATCCATTGTTCCAATTAATAGTTTTCACTTTTGAAAACAGCAAACAATCATTCACCAAGACAGAATGCTACGGCAAGAATTGCATCTGGCATTTAATCAGATGCAATCCAAGGGCAGATAGTCTTAATGAGATACGAGTAAGTCAATGTGCAGTTTAGCTCCTACCTTCAGAAGTTGATCATGTTAACTGTGTAAAGCTATGGTATTGGTATAGCAGTGCACCACGTGTATAGTAGATTGCTAATCTGATTCTGCAGTGTATGTGTAGTTATTCCACCTTAAACCTCCGTAACGTAAAGCACCTTACATTTGTATATGAATGGCAACCTATGGCAAATCCAGATGCCTTGCCGTGCCGTGCCTTTAAACTCAAAAAATGGTCGTGTGTGTACCGCGTCAAGTGTGGAGTAACAGGGGGGGGCAAGCAGGGTATTTTGCCCCTGGGCCCCGGCTCTCCTAGTATTGTGTGGGGTGTGTGGCCCATATTATGAACTTTAGCCCAGGCTGTCCTATGGGCCCTATCAGGGTTTGTGCACTGGGGCCGCTGTGAGCAAAGTGTCGCAGCCACTTATTTTGCGGTGTAGTATTGTAGTATTTTCCTCCTTAACCTCACAAAGAGCTCTTCAGCAACTGGGTCTGCCGCCGTGAGCACGTCTGTTCAGACCGTGGGATCTTCCTTCTCACGGCCTCTTCGTGTCTTAGCAGCTTAACAAAGGACGAGAAAATATTTCTGTGCATGTATTAAAGGCTGACAAGACGACCTTGATTTCGTTTGGGATTAATACGAAAAAGTACTCTACTCGATCTAACTCCAGCGTTACTTAATTGGAATATGTGTTTTGACCCACAATTTCTCCACAGTCGAATGACGTTGTGACCCAATATTAACTATTGTGCTTTATGAATCTAAAAATGGCAACCAATGAGGATAAGACATCGCTTAGTGATGATAGTGTTTGGCCTCTTTCTCAGAAGAGACTTGCCGTCTCTCATTCACACAATGTGTTTCAGTGCACTGACCAATAGTGCAGTAGAGCACACAGTGCGCAATTAGGAGACACGGCAATTGTCTCACTGGTGTTAATATTAACATCAGTGTTGAGACAGCCGTATTAGGGTTACATCACTACATAACTTATATTACATGAATGTTGAGACTTGCAGTTAAGGTTGATCTTCCCTCGCGCTCTATATAGTGAGTACTTTATGGGCAGTCATTGGTGACGCGTTAGGGCGTCAGACCCCTGCATCCCAGAGGTTGCCGGTTCCGACTACCCTACCCGCCAGGTTGGTGGGGGGAGTAATCAACTAGTGGCTCTCCCCCATCCTCCTCCATGACTGAGGTACCCTGAGCCAGATGGTAACCGTCCCACCGAACTGCTCCCCATGGGCTCCACTGAGGGCTGCCCCCCTTGGCACCGGAGAGGCATAGTGCAATTTCGATGTGTTGCAAAGCTGTGCAGAGTTCACTGTGTGTGTTGTGGAGTGCTGTGTCACAATGACAAAGGGAGTTGGAGTTTCCCAATGGGCTTTTGTCACTTTCATTCACATCACTTCAGTACCACAGGCTCCCCCTGCCCCCCCTCGCAGTAACAGCAACACCTACGACCTCTGCTACACTTGCTCACAAAGAAAAGAAGCATTGTTCAGGTGAGCAAATCTGAGTTTCCCCAGGCAGAGGAACTCCACCCACAATGGTCGGAACCAATCAACATTGAGCTTCTACTCCAATGGTCCTGGGTAGAGAGGGCGGTTATCAAGGCAATGAACATGGTTTAAAACAGAGACGTTCTATTGGGAACTAAGAGAAATGTATTGGTATTAAACTTTGGCTCAGCCTTTTTCTGCCCTAGACCAGGTATCAAACCAAGGTAGGTGGGTAACAACCATGGCCGTTTTAAGAACAGCTATTTGTTATGCTTTTGGTCAGACCAAGTCTCGAAGAAATTTGAAAGTCATTATAATCAGGCTACCACCTCAGTAGCACTACAGCGTACCATAAGCAGGTAAACCCATATGTTCAACTATGTGCCGTGATGCTCCCTTCCACGCTCTAACTGTTGCCAGATACATTCTAGAATCATCGTGTCTCACAAAACGAGCGTAAAAGCAGAACTGTACTCAAACACAATAGTGCGCTTTCATTTTTAAAGTGAAGCACAATAGAGTTTAAAAAACAAACTGCTTTGTCCTAGTGGCATACAGTAACAACATGCAGTGTTAAGACTTAGAGTGGATTTAACATCTTTAAGGTTGCATAACATTCCAGAGTACTCTCTACGTGTTGGATTCACACTGCATTTTCACAGGGCACTGAATATATCAGTGTATAACCAGAGAAAGTTTGCGTTCAAGTGCAATGCAGAATCTTGAGCCCTCCATGACTGTATGCATCATTTAGATCTGAGACAGACACTGTATCCTTGTTGTGCCCTGTCCTGTGCTGTCTGCTGCCTTGTCTGGCTCTGAGGTTATATTATGAGCTGCTTACATTATATCACAGTTGAGACTGCTGTAAGGTTCATTGTGGCTATTATATTATATATATTATATAATTAATATATAAATATTAAATTATATTATATTAATATTATTTTAATATATATTATATTATATCACAGTTGAGACTGCTGTAAGGTTCAGGGTTGATCTTTCCCCTTTCTTATAGACGCCTCCTCCTCCTCCTCCTCCTCCTGCTCCTCCTCCTCCTTCTCTTCCTCCTCCTCCTCCTCATCCTCCTCCTCTTCCTCCTCCTCTTCCTCCTCCTCTCCCTCCTACTCCTCCTCTCTGCCAGTCAACTGTACACACACATAACAGGGCTGCTGATAGCTTTAGCCAGGCGGGCCCAGGACAACGTTCTCTGAAAGGGACCCCTACCCAAAACATACAATGTAATGAGGATGCCATTCTGGGCCCCACCTTTCCCTGAGGCTCGTGATAACCGTGTGTGTGTGTGTGTGTGTGTGTGTGTGTGTGTGTGTGTGTGTGTGCGTGTGCGTGCGTGCGTACGCACGCACACACACAACCACACACACACACACACACACGCACACACACAACCACACACACACACACACCCGCCTGTCATCTTCCCTGTGCCCGCCCGTAGCCGTATAGCTGTCCTGATTACATGAGAGATAGTGTCTCCTCTTGGCTCTCCGCTCCACTTCACAGGAGAGATATTAGCATCGCTTACTTGTTGCAAGGCCATCCCACAATGCAATGCCTCGCTATAGCTAAGCCTAGGCCTTAGACTGACTGCTTGGGTCCTGGCCATGCTGGCTGTTTATATGTTGTCAATCATACCTTGGCATGAATTTTGAAGTGGCAGGGGCCGGCCATAAAAAACATCAGATCAGGGAATAGATTCTCAACAGGGCGATGGCGCTCCAAGATCGAGTGGCGTGACTGTGGAATTGAAATAACTGTAACAGAGTGTAATTCCGATGTCAGGCACATTTTTATGAGGCCAGACGGCAGTTTGAGTTTGCAGTTCGCTGTCCCGCCCCCCCACACACACACACAGTAACAGCACTTGCTGTGCCAGCATCAGAGGAGGCAGCAGCGGTATCCAGGACTTACAAGGCAAGGCAGTGGCCTAAGGAAATAACTGGTCACCCACTTGAAAGGTAGTTATTAACCATGTGTGGAGGTAACAGAATTCGGGGCGACATCAGGGCACATTTTTCCACTCCATCACTTTATTGCTAAGCCGGCCATTTGCCGGCCACCTTGACTAAGAAACACCTACCCACCTTGACTAGGTTCCCCTGAATAAAGATAAAGATTTCAATGATGTGTAATGTAAATTTCTTGAAGTTGCTTAACCAAAAAGTATATACTTTTAAGAGTATATAAGACCATATTTCCAATTAAACACAGCACAGCATGGCCATAGATGATGGTGACTATAGAAACGGGTCTTCGAATCCAGCCCGACATCATTTCCCGGTCCTTCTCCATCTCTCTCTCTTTTAAACCCACCAGCTCTAGCTCCTTTGGGTGCCACCAATTCGCTGCTCTGACTGGCCTATCTCAATACAAGACTAAATTCCCCCAATTTTTTTCTAAAACTATGTACAATGAACGAAATCAAGTTCTGATGAAGAGCACAACCGCTCGAAAAACGATCACTTGGAAACTAAAATAAAACAAAAGCAAAATAAAACGGAGGCAGATGTGTGGACATTCCACCTATATTTTCATAACCTATGATACACTCGAAAAAGTAATTGTATACTGCTATTCGGATTAAGAGGCTTGGTAGCAATGCCGAATCCCACAAATTTCCTTCCTGGATCGATTCGATGCTCTGGATCCGTGTCATAATCTACTAAACTATTAACATAAGTGTTGTGATCCAATTCGGATCCACGACTCTGATTCCAATTCAATTTGATAACGATCTTTTTGTATTGCTGGGTTTGTCACTTAAAAACCCATTTATGGGCCTAGAATACCTTAAGACCGACTATAATACAACCTAAATATCTCACGCCTTTGGATGGGCCTCACAACAAACATGAAATACCTAAGGTATGGTAGAGAAATAAGTGGGAAACTGGTGGTAGAGAGCTATCCGGATTGTGGTTGAGAAAATAGCGCCTCTAAAGATCTACCAAAAGATCGATCCCACAAAGTTTGTAGAATCGATATTGCCCTTTTCCGAAAACGGCTAATCGATATTCGAACGATATAAACGCAATTCAATCTTTATGTACACCAGCCTCAAGTTTGTGGGGGTGGCCATGGGGGAGGGGTCAGCGAACTGCAAACCTCAAACTGCTGGTCTGGCCTCATAAAAATGTGCCTGACAACGGAATTACAACACTCTGTTACAGTTATTTCCAACTATCCACATTCACGAACGCCCCTCGATGCTTGGTGCGCCTCAAGCCCCGTATCTAATATCCTGATCTGATTTGTTATTTTAGCGGTCCCAAACCGGCCAGCAGGCCCCTGCTAAAATATGCCAAGATGTATAATGTATGTGCAGGATGGTTCAGCTCATCTACATCATACGGTCCTATGTGTTGGTACAGTATTTTTCTGCATACAACCCCCAGAACCCAGCAAGACATCCTTCTTCATTCCCGGATAAGCAATGTCCTCTAAACCTGACCACACCATGGCTCCATGAGGACTTTAACCTCCCAACCGCTACCCCCGATAGAGGTCCGTGACCCCACAGTTTTGAGAACCACTTGTCGTTCAGCCTAAGGTCTCATACGCCTGACCTCACATGGCTCCAGGGGGACTGCCTGAGGCTAGTTTTAGGCTGGTAAGAGCTTACTCAGCCTGTACCTGGAGCGGCTAGGCTGACTGCAATAACAGTGTAAACCAATGGACCCTCGCGCTGATTGCAATTTAGATGTTGTGTATTGGGTAATTGCTGATTAGAGAGTCTCCAATAGGATCATTGCATGTGTGCCTTACCGTAGAGGTGAGCCGGAGAATGGACGCAGCCGACCCGCCAAATCGAGCACGAGCTCACACAACACACACACACTACACACACGACACACACACCCACCACTACAGACACAGACACAAGGACACACGCACAGACACACAGGCCACACACTGACACCACATCACACACACACACACAACTCACACACACACACACACACACACCGACACACACACACAGACACAGACACAGACACACACACCCAAACACACACGCACACATACACACACAACACACACACACACACACACACACACTCATGTTTGGCTGTGAGCTGTGGTTTAAAAAGTTCTTGTATTGCGTGCCCATGTCGGAGCTACAGGCAGTAAAGCGGTGAGCGGTGAGGGAAGAGTGGGTGAAGGGGTGGGTGAGGTGAGGGCCACACAACACAGGCTTACCTTCTGAACGCCAAATGTCTCTAACTACCCACCACACAGGGAGCAATTACACACCACACAAACAGCACAACACACCTAACAACACACACAGAACAACACACACACAGACACAGACACAGACACACACACACATACCGTACACACACGCACACATCCACATCACCACACACACAGACACACACACACTTCACACTCAGTTTGCTGTGTGCTGTGTTATTTAAAAAAGGTCTTGTATTGCGTGCCCCCGTCGATACTGACAGGCAGTTGGTAAAGACGATGAGGGGTTAGAGGATGAGGTGATGAGGAGATGAGGTGTGAGGGTTGAGTGGGTGAGGATGAGGGGTGGAGGGGAGAGGTGAGGGGGCCACGCCAACACAACAAGGCTACCTTCTGACCACAGTATTTCCTCTACAACCACACCACACAGGGAGCATTTGCACACGCCACCACAACACACACAACAACACACAACACTCAGCACACACAGACAAAAGACACACACACACACACGCAAACATAGACACACCACACACACACCAAACACACAGACACCAACATACACACACAGCATAACCACACATACACAGACACACCACAGACCACACAGAACCACAAACAGACACACATACACCACAAAAACCAGACACCCTCACACGACACACACACACACACACAAACACACACACATAACACACACAGACACACACACACACCCACACACCACCACACAACATAACACACACAACCACACACACACACACACTACACACACAACTTACACTCACACACACGACCGCATTACACAACACCCAAACACACACCGACCACACACAAAAGCAGACACACACAAACGAGCACATCACACCACACACTAGTTCACACCCACACACACACACGACACACACAACACGCAAACACACAAACACTCACACACACAACACTACACACACACGAACACACACACACAACACGCAACCACAAAAGCACACACACAAACACATCACACACACACCCAATTACACACACACACACTCAAACAGCCGACACAAACACGCACAACGGACACAAACCACACCTTCCCAACACACACACACGACAGACACACACAGACACAGACACAGACACACAAACATCACACACACAACACACACACCACACATCACACACACACACACCCACACACAGACAGCCACAGATTGTCCTGTAACAGGGAGCATACTGTGGCTGTTACCTGCTACTAAAACCCCGCCACAGTCACAAACCACGACGCACTGGCAAGCACGAACACACACGCACATCACACGTAAACAAACACACACACACACACACTCGCACATCACTCGTACACAAACCACACAACACACAAACACCACATCACAAACGTACACAAACACACACACACAACACACACACACACCCACACACACACACACACAACACACGCACACCGACACCATACACACACACACACTACACACACACACACACACGCCACACCTCACACAAGCGCCACAATACATCACCCCTCTAAACTTACAACCAACTCCCTTGCAAACAAAACTTGCCCCCCATTTACCTTTCAACTACACACCACACGAAAACACACACAAGCACACACACACACTACGATTGGCCCTCTCACCACACACATACACACCCTCCACCCCCGGCCCCGCTACTACGGGTTTCTGCAGTGTATACTCCGTCATCCGACAAGGGTACAATGGAACATCCCCAACAGGCAACAATGACGTTTTGTGTGACCTGCTTGTGGCATGTTTTGTCTACTCTAATAGGTCCACCGGACTCACACTGGTGTTGAGTCAGTGTGATGTGTGTGTGTGTGTGTGGTGTGTGAATGCTGTGTGTGTTGTGTGTTGTGTGTGTGTGGTGTGGTGTTTGTGTGTGTGTGTAGTGTGTGTGTGGGTGTGTGTGTGTGTGAGAGAGAGAGTGTGTGACATGTCTGTGTTGTTGTGTGGGTGTGTGGTGTGTGTGTGTGTGTTGGTGTGTGTGTGTGTGAGAGAAGAGAGGTGTGACATGGCTGTGTGNGTGTGTGAGTGTGTGTTGTGTGGGTGTGTGTGTGGGTGTGTGGTGTGTGTGTGTGTGTCTGTCTGGGTCTGTGTCTGGCTGTCTGTGTGTGTGGTGTCCTGTCAAAATGAGTGAGGAATATAAAAAGAGAGAAAGACAAAGAGAATGTGTGTGAGCATGTCCGTATGTGCACTGTGGGTGTGACTGTGTGTGTATGAGTGTGGAGTTGTGTATTAGGCAAATTTAATGTGTGTAAATTTGTGTCCTGTGCTACTAGGTGCGTCTTTTTCACGTGTGGCACCTGTGTTCCTCTGTGTGTGTGTGTGTTGTGAGTGTGTGTGCGTGGTGTGCGTGTGCACCGCGTGGTTGTGCACGTGCGCTGCACAGCGTGTGTGTGCCACGTGTGTGTGTGTGTGTGTGGGTTTGTGTTAATCATATCCATTGCATTTGCAGGCATGGCCACTAAACTGTCCCACAACCTGATGCGACTCGTAAAGAGTTTTTGTAGCCAGTAAAGGTGGGCTGTGTTATTGGTACGTGCATGTGATGTGTGTGTGTGGTGTGTGAGTGTGTGTGTTGTGAGTGTGTGTGATGTGTGGTGTGTGTTGTGTTGTGTGTGTGGTGTGTTGAGGTGTGTTTTGTACGTGTCGGTTGTGTGTGTGTGTGTGTGTGTGTGTGTTTGTACGTGTGTGTGTGTGTGTGTGTGTGTGTGTGTTTGTACATGTGTGTGTGTGTTTGTACATGTGTGTGTGTGTGTGTGTGTGTGTGTGTGTGTGTGTGTGTGTGTGTGTGTGTGTATTTGTGTGTGTGTGTGTGTGTGTTGTTGTGTGTGTGTGTGTGTGTGTGTGTGTGTGTGTGTGTGTGTGTGTGTGTGTGTGTGCTTGTGTATAGGTGTGTGTGTTTGTGCGTGTGCGTGTGCGTGTGCGTGTGCGTGTGCGTGAAGCGTGTGGCGTGTGCGTGTGCTGGTGCGTGGTGTGTGTGTGTGTTATGGTTCTGAAAGTGTTTATGTGCTGTGTAATAACATTAGAGGAACTCCGTACGCCCAGAAAGCAGCAGAGGTGTTATTGTATGTGTTGGACGGAGGTGTTTGTGTGTGTTTGTGTGCGTGCATGCCTGTGTGTGTGTGTGTGTGTGTGTGTGTCTGTGTGTGTGTCTGTGTGTGTGAGTGTTAGACAGTTTGATTCTCTGGATGCTGAGAAAGCATCAGAGGTGTTTTTGTATATGTTGGACAGAGGTTTGTGCGTGTGTGTTTGTGTTGGTGTGTTTTCGTTTGTGTGCGCGCGCGTGCGTGCGTGCGTGCGTGTGCATTCAGTCTAGGATTCTGAGAAAGCATCAGAGGTGTTTTTGTATGTGTTGGCCAGAGGTGTGTGTGTGTGTGTGTGTGTATTTGGTGTTAAGACAGTTGGATTTTATCTACAGATGTGCTCCAAATGAATCCTTCGGGTCTCCTACACACACACACACACACACACACACACACACACACACACACACACACACACACACACACACACACACACACACACACACACACACACACACACTGAGACCCGTAACAAAGCCTTTGTAAATCCACCACGAGAAGAGTGAAATACCACACGCTATAAAACACCAGTAAAGTGTGTGCGTGCGTGCGTGCGTGCGTGTGTTTGTGTGTGTGTGTGTGTGTGTGTGTGTGTGTGTGTGTGTGTGTGTGTGTGTGTGTGTGTGTGTGTGTGTGTGTGTGTGTGTGTGTGTGTGTGTGTGTGTGTGTGTGTGTATGTGTGTGTCCATTGGAAAGTTTGTGAATGTGCAATAATGTGTAATTTATGAATGTGTTTTTCATAAAACAGATACAAATGTTTGGTATTATGGTTCGGTGGAAATAATGAACTGCATGTTGTTTGTGCGTGTGTGTGTGTGCGTGTGTGTGTGCGTGTGTGTGTGCGTGTGTGTGTGCGTGCGTGTGTGTGTGTGTGTGTGCGTGCGTGCGTGCGTGCGTGCGTGCGTGCGTGCGTGCGTGCGTGCGTGCGTGCGTGCGTGCGTGCGTGCGTGCGTGCGTGCGTGCGTGCGTGCGTGCGTGCGTGTGTGTGTCCTTTGTCTCTGTGTGGGACTGAGGGTTATTCTGTCAAGCCCATATGCAGTATATATAAATAACACTCTACTCTACTTGGCGATTATTTGGATGTTTTCTCCTGATAATGTTTTTCTCCTGGTAATGTTTTTCTCCTGGTAATGTTTTTCTCCTGGTAATGTTTTTCTCCTGGTAATGTTTTTCTCCTGATAATGTTTTTCTCCTGGTAATGTTTTTCTCCTGGTAATGTTTTTCTCCAGGTAATGTTTTTTTTTCCCCGTAATGCTGATTCTTATGATGTCTGTTTGTGTGTGCGTGGCTGGAATGGCTGTGTCCTGAGACGCACATTTGTTTATGTTTGTGTAAATGTGTGTTTGTCACAATTTTTCGGTGTTGATTTTTGATTTGAATGTTTGAGTGTGTATTCTGACTGCTGGTTGTCGTCATGTCTCCTCCACACAGACAGGAGGCACTGCTGGCTGCCATCAGTGAGAAGGACGCCAACATCGCCCTGCTGGAGCTGTCCTCCTCCAAGAAGAAGAAGACTCAGGATGAGGTGGCCATGCTCAAGAGAGAGAAGGACAGACTAGTACAACAGCTCAAACAACAGGTGAGGAGAAAACACACACACACACACACACACAGACACACACACACACACACACACACACACACACACACACACACACACACACACCCACCCACACACACCGAAGAGAGAGAAGGACAGACTAGTACAAAAGCTCAAACAACAGGTGACCAGAACACACACGCACATGCACGCACACACATGTCACACACACTGGCGAGAGAGAAGGTTTGAAACTTGTTCTGACCAATTGTTCATGACGTATGTTATAATGCGCCCGCTTATTGTGCGTTCGCTTATTGTCCGCCTGCCGTCTGGTGGGCAACTAAACCCAGAGCAGCGTAATCAGA
>NW_026945577.1:509366-511866 GCF_034702125.1 Engraulis encrasicolus | reverse complement strand
CATAAAGATAGCACATTTACTAAATATTCCTCCTTGACTATGAAGAGTGCATCAAATGGGGTGAGTACTAATCATAATTTGACACCTTCCCATTAGTATGCCCCCCAGTGGTCACATCAGATATCACACACACACACACACACACAGCTCTCTGAAATACATAGGTACCTCCCTCTCTCACCATCTCACGTACACACACACACAGTGAGGGAATGGTAGACTGTCGGAAGGCACTAAAGACCACTGACAGGCTACAGCAGGAAGGGTCCTCACACACACACACACACACACACACACACACATTGTGTGCTGCTGCTTCCTATGGAGAGGAGAGCCCAAGAAAAAAGAGGTTGTCACTGGTAGAGGTATACCTCTCTCTCTCTCTCTCTCTCTCTCTCTCTCTCTCTCTCTCTCTCTCTCTCTCTCTCTCTCTCTCTCTCATCACAATAATAACAGGAAGACCCCAGAGAGGAGACCAGGTTGTCACTGGCTGTAGGAGAGGTCTACTACACACACACGCGCATGCTCTCTCTCTCTCTCTCTCTCTCTCTCTCTCTCTCTCTCTCTCTCTCTCTCTCTGACACACACTGGCACAGGCTCCCTCCTGTCACACGATCCTTGCTGTATCTCTCTTACACACACACACACACACAGTAGGCCTACAAGCTGAAGGCAGCAGGGCCAGTATTTTGATTCTGGACTGGAGCGCCACATACAGGGGCAGGGCAGACTTTCAGCTCAACACAGACAGAGACACGGACACGGACACAGTCCTGACTAAGATGCATCCTGCCGGGTCCTCCATATGCCATTCCAGGGACTTGGAGTCTCTCTCTCTCTCTCTCTCTCTCTCTCTCTCTCTCTCTCTCTCTCTATCTCTCTCTCTCTCTCTCTCTCTCTCTCTCACTCTCTCTCTCTCTCTCTCTCTCTCTCTCTCTCTCTCTACTCCAGCCCAGCTCAGCCCAGAAAAGGACGCAGGCTTGACTAAGCTGTGTTCAGACCCTCCTGCCATTCCAGAGACTTTGATTCTCTCGCTCTTTCTCTCTCTCTCTCTCTCTCTCTCTCTTTCTCTCTCTCTCTCTCTCTCTCTCTCTCTCTCCTCCTGCCCAGAAAAAGACACAGGCCTGAATCAGCTGTATCCAGACCCCGGGGTGACAAGTGGACTAGTGTACCGCACTATTACGCTGCAGGGACTCGGGTTCGATTCCGACACCACCCACCCCCACCCCCAGCCCCCCTCTCCCCACTCATTTCCTGTCTCTCTCAACTGTCCTGTCTGATTGATAAAGGGGGGATGTTTTGGGTCTTGTGTGCAGTGGTTCCACCACTCTAGATCAGACACCAGACTCTGCTGAATGTCCATCAGTACAGGGGGATGCTGATATGAAGCCTTCTCCTCTCTCGCTATCCTACGCGCACACACACACACACACACACACACACACACACACACACACACACACAGGGGTGTCGAAATGGAGTAAAGTGGGACTGAGTCACTACGGTCTTGTATCAGCCGGCTGTGCTTTCTTTTGCACATTGATTTTTATATAGACTTCACACACGCGCACACACACACACACACACACACACACACACACACACACACACACACACACACACACACACACACAGAGTATTCTCAATCTGCTAGGCAAAGGAAAGGAAAAACAAACTTCTAGTGTCTGTGTGTGTGTGTATATAAATCTATTGGATTAGACTTTAAATAATGTAAAGATCACTCATTCCAAACATGGTGCCCATTACCAAGTCTGATACATTTCCCCATGCAGCTCCTGTGTTGCCAGATCATCACTCTCCCCATGCAGCTCCTGTGTTGCCAGATCATCACTCTCATCTGGCAACCCTCCCCAGGTCCTGGCTTTCATAACAGAAATGATGAGTCACACACACAATGTGCCCCGTGGGCCACGCATAATAAACTGTCACTTCATGCAATCAAAGATATTTCATCATACGATCTGATCTGAAAGTAGGCAAACTTAGGCCTACAAAGGGGGGGTGGTGATAGGTGGTGTGAGTACGGCGTTCGCCGAGTTTGGGTAGTGTATGTGTGTGTGTCTGTGTGTGTGTGTGAGTTGAGAGAGTGAGAGCGAGAGATCGGAGAGGAGAGGAGAGAGAGGAGAGAGAAGAGAGAGAGAGGAGAGTGTCGTGTGAGAGAGAGCGAGAGAGAGAGAAGAGAGAGTGGTGTGGTGTGTGTGTATGAGTTTGTTAGTGTGTGTGTGTTGTGTGAAGAAGTGAGAGAGAGGGCACAAGGTTTCTCGCAATAGTCAGAGAGGAGGCACAACCCTCGACAGCTCCTTCAATCTCTCTCTAGACTCTCACCCCCACCCCCCCTACACCACCACCACCACCACCAACAACTTCCAAAGCACACCGACTGGTCACGGGGAAAAAAACGTCTCGCCCTAGTAGGCTAGTTCTTCACTCCCAACTTATCTGTCTCTCTCTCTCTCTTCTCCGGGTTAGGCTGCGCGCC
>NW_026945577.1:494774-504266 GCF_034702125.1 Engraulis encrasicolus | reverse complement strand
GAGATGGAGGGAGGGGATGGAAGGAGAGAGAGAGGGGGGAGATGGAGAGATGGAGGAAGAGAGGGAGGGGAGACGGAGAGAGAGATGGAGATGGAATGATAAAAGGATGAAGAAAGAGAGGGGAAAAGAGGTAGAGAAAGGCACAAAGAACACTACAGACATCACACACACACACACACACATACACATGACACAAACCATGCACACACACACACACACACACAAACACACACACAACACACCACCCGACCAACACACACACACACACACACACACACACACACACACACACACACACCAAGACACACGTTTGCACACACACAGACATGAATGTTTGAATCATACACACACAAACGCGCGCACACGCACGCACACACAAACGCGCGCACACGCACGCGCACGCGCACACACACACACACACACACACACACACACACACACACACACACACACACACACACACACACACACACACACACACACACACACACACACAATGTTTGCACACACACACACTACAGATAAAGGCTACCAGCCACTCATGCCTCTGAAGTGTGTAAGGGTCTAAAAGCTGGAATGTTAAGATGTGTGCAAGAGAGGCTTTTATGTTGCATGTGTGTGTGTGTGTGTGTGTGTGCGTGCGCGTGTGTGTATGTGTGAGAGAGATCTGACGTTGTGTGATGGTGTGTGTGTGTGTGTGTGTGAGCATGCACAGCCATTAGAGGGAACATTTGTGCATTTAGGTGTGTGTGTGTGTGTGTGTGTGTGTTTTTAGAGTGTGCTTTCGGAGGCCGTATTTGTGTCTACTGATGTCTCAACAGATACCGAACATTCTACTTCATGGTGTGTGTGAGTGAGTGTGTGTGTGTGTGTGCACGTGTGTGCGCGCACGTGTGTGTGTGTGTGTGTGCGTGCGTGTGTGTGTGTGTGTGTGTGTGTGTGGTGTGTGTGTGGTGTCAGAGCATGGCAACCCGACCGAAGCCCGACGGGCCTGGTCGGAACCCGACGGGCCGGGCCGGGCTCGGACAAAAAAAATAGAATATCTGTCGGACTCTCGGGTCGGACTCGGGCTTGAAAGAAAACAGACATTGTGAAAATTGTAAGCAACCAGAGAGGAAACGTTTCAGTTCATGCAAACGGCAGTTTTGTGATTAAAAAATAAATAATTGAATATGCATAAATGAAAATGTTGGTAGGCTACTCGTGCGAGTGATTATTATTGGCTGTATGCGCGCGCCAGTTACCAGTGGCGACATGGACGCTCACTCCCAGTCAGCCGAGTAGGGATGCCTAGTCAACTTGTTTTCTTAAAAGCGCCAAATCAACAGTTGTCAGCGGACGCGTGGTCTTTTGTTGTAGGCCTAGTGTAGCCTAGGCCATGTTTTAGCATGCCGAGGCTGTCTTGAATGTTGAACATAAAATGACGAAGTTTGTCACTGCATTGTTCGCCAAGGATTACATTTCCAGCATGTGCTAGCAAGGAGCATAATATGGATAACTAAGAAGATGCACAAGCTACGTGGAGTAAGGTAGGAGAGGTTTCCTGTTACTACTTTGTCCGCTGTGACATATCATGTCCTTCACGTAGGTTATTCTTAATTGTTGTCACTTTTACTGCAGTTGTAACTATGCGCGTGCAACCTTTCCTGATATTGACCACATGGACATCAGGGGAAATGACATTCTCTTGGGGGCCGAACAGGTTCTTCTGGGTTAAATTATAGCCCATCCTTCTTAACGACAAGGAGCAGCAGCTTCACAGGGCTCGCGGGGATTTATTTGCATTAACAGTAACGTAACAAATGCTTCGATAGCGTGCTGACTGCATCCAAGACGTATTCCCTAGTTTTCGCCTTAATATCGCCTTAATTTCGCCTTCTTATCCTCTCACGCCCCTCCCATGCATTTGGTCACCGCACCCAACATCTCTGGTTAGTCTAACCGAAGGAAACATAAGGTGCGCTGTCACATGTGTGTGTGTGTGTGTGTGTGTGTGTGTGTGTGTGTGTGTGTGTGTGTGTGTGTGTGTGTGTGTGTGTGTGTGTGTGTGTGTTTATACTTACTATGCGTGCGTAACTAAATTAGGCTACAGCAAATTGCCTCATCCTAACGTCTTTGCCTATCTTGGCTATTTATCACGTGCTATTTTGAGTATGGAGGAGCCCACATAGAAAATCTTGCTTGCGCACAGGTTCTGTTGTTATTACAGTGGTCTCGGGCTTCGGACGGGTTCGGACACAAACATTTTAAATAGTCTCGGGCTCGGGTCGGGGTCGATCACTTTTCTGTCGGCTGAGGGCCGGGCTCGGACAGAAAAATACGGCCCGAGCCACACTCTAGTGTGTGTGTGTGTGTGTGTGTGTGTGTGTGTGTGTGCGCGTGCGTGCGCGTGTGTGTGTGCGCGTGTGTGTGTGCACGTGTGTGTGTGCGCACGTTTGTGCGTGCACGTGTGTGTGTGTGTGCGTGCATGTCTGTCTGTGTCTGTGTGTGTGTGCGTGCACGTGCACGTGTGTGTGTGTGTCTGTGCGTGTGTGTACATCAGTGTTTATCAAGAGCCCCTAGTTCATTATAATTGCTGGTTTGTCTTCCAGCTTATAGAGAGGGAATAGAGTGTGTGTGTGTGTGTGTGTGTGTGTGTGTGTGTGTGTGTGTGTGTGTGTGTGTGTGTGTGTGTGTGTGTGTGTGTGTGTGTGTGTGTGTGTGTGTGTGTGTGTGTGTGTGTGTGTGTGTGTGTGTGTGTGTGTGTGTGTGTGTGTCTAGGGTGGGTGTTTAGTGTTGGGGCATGCTTGAGAGAGGGGGCTGTTTGCCATAAAGGAAGATAAGGTGTGTGTGTGTGTGTGTGTGTGTGTGTGTGTGTGTGTGTGTGTGTGTGTGTGTGTGTGTGTGTGTGTGTGTGTGTGTGTGTGTGTGTGTGTGTGTGTGTGTGTGTGTGTGTGTGTGTGTGTGTGTGTAAGGCCAGATAAGCATCTGTGACTTTAATGAGAGCCTAAGCACATCCTCCTCCAAGATAACTTTACTCATCCACACACACACACACACACACACACACACACACACACACACACACACACACACACACACACACACACACACACACACACACACACACACACACACACACACACACACACACACACATACACACACACCTTGTACTCAGTACCCTTTTTTTCTCTTCCTCTGCCTATCATGTCTGCTTCTCTCTCTCTCTCCCTCTCTCTCTCTCTCCCTCTCCCTCTCTCTCTCTCTCTCTCTCTCTCTCTCTCCTCTTTTTCTCCACTAACCCATCTCCCATGTGTCTGCGTGCGTGCATGTTTGTGTGTGTGTGTGTGTGAGAGAGACAGGGGGTGGGGGGGTCAAGGTTGTGGTGTGTCTGTGAGACAGATAGAGAGACAGATAGTTAAAAGACCCATCTCCCACAAGTGTGTGTGTGTGTGTGTGTGTGTGAGTGTGTGTGTGTGTGTGTGTGTGTGTGTGTGTGTGTGTGTGTGTGTGTGTGTGTGTGTGTGTGTGTGTGTGTGTGTGTGTGTGCGCGCGTGTGTGCGTGCGTGCGTGCGTGCGTGCGTGTGTGTGTTATCTCCAACTTTGGCCTGTTTTGCTAAGGCGAGATTAGTTTTACCTGCACCACATAAACCCTAAACCAACACACACACTCCTCTGCAGACACACACTACACACTACACACACACACACATACACACACACACACACACACACGCACGCACGCACGCACACACACACACACACACACACACACACACACACACTCTAAACCAACATACACTCTCTTCCACAGTCTCTCTCTCTATCTCTCTCTCTGAAGAAAACCCAGTAAACCACGCACGCACACACACACACACGCACAATTGCAGAATCATGCTGTCTAGCTCCGTCTCTCAGTGTTCCCACCAGGCCTTAAAATCAAATCTATATAATCTTAAACGGCTTAAAGTGATATTACATTTCACGTGATGGATCTTGCATTATGCTGTCATAAATGCATTCCCCCTTTTCTAGTCTGACAAGCAGAATGTATGTAGAGTAGAGTAGAGTAGAGTAGAGGAGAGTAGAGTAGAGTAGATTAGAGTACTTTTATTAATCCCGAAGGAATTTAAGGTGTCTGTCACCCAGTGTTAATTTCGTCAACCACGACGATGACGAAAATATTTCGTCAACGCCCCTTTTTCCCTTGACGATGACGAGACGATGACGCACTAAAAATTGCCTCAAGCAAATCAAAATATGACGAAAATAAAAAAATATTGTCGTCAAGGAGACTAAGACGAGACGAAATTTACAAGCCATGGACGAATGGACATTAAAAATATATAATTATTAATAATTAATTTGTAATTTGTAATTGTAATATAGGCCTAAGTGTCTTGAACTTCATAGGTGATTGCGCGCTCACGCTGTGTTGCCTCGCTTGTATCTGCTGGCAGCCAATGCATGGCGCGGCTCAGTCAGTAGTTCTGTAGCCTAGTAGTTCAGTGAGTCCATTTAAGTTGAGTTTAGGTCCTAAAACATTCCCAGAGAAAGACAAAAAATAGCCGACGTTGAGGGAAGTGTTCATTTTGAAACATGTTCAACAATTTCTTGTCCATGACGAAGACCTCACTCTGTTATCAAAGAACGTTTCTGCAGTAGGTAATGACAGTCGCGCCAATCCTCCTCTGATACTGTCATTCTAAACCTCCTCGAACTTCCACTATTCTCCTTTTCACTTAGGCTGTCTTAGCCCGGCGTTCGTTGTCTGTTTTTCTCTGTAATGTCAAAGCAAGCACACAAAGCAAATCATGAAGGTCGGATTTGTGAATTTATTTAAATCAGTCACCGCGGGAGCGCGCACCAGCAGGGGGAAAGTTGGCCTGTCTAAAGTAACAGAGGCACAGCTACTGTAGCCTAGTTTTGAAAAGAATCAATGGATGGGCGATCGCTAAAGAGTTTTAAACTGTTGAGATTTGAAACTTGTTCTCGTCGAGAGCAACGCTAAAAGACCCAAGGAAGTCGACAGCATTTCCATGCGTCTTCAGCGTCTTCCTAAGTTCCAAAAACTCTTTTCAGATCATGCTTATCGAGCCTCGACACACCCGACAAACAAAACAGCATTAGTGTTTAAATATGTGTATGTGCGTGTCCTTTCTATCGTCCAGTCTGCATACCCCTGCCTAACTATTTTTCCTGGGACTTTTGCAGGGCATACGAAGTGCGCTCGCGCAATCTATTTAAGCCTATTCCACACATGCCGCACGAGTCATTATCGTTCTCTGCTCGCATTGCCAATTGAAAACAAAAACCGCTAACTTGCATAGTTTAACATCAGCAGTATTTTATCTGACTCGTGGTCATCGGGAAGCCACTATCAGGGAGACTTCTTGAACTTCATGCAGAGACTTGGGATGTCTGGTATTCCCACTGCCGGCAATCTGCAGGCTTTAAGTCCCCCGCGTCAGGTCAGGTGAAGAAGAGCATGTAGCCTCCTCCGTGATCAAACTCAAAATCAAATATAATATGCAGCAGCTTCTAATGCACGAGAGGGAGGGAGAGAGAGAGAGAGAGGGAGGGAGGGAGGGAGAGAGAGAGAGAGAGAGAGCGCGCGCAGCCTGCACCTGGACGTGTGTGTGTGAGAGTGTGAGATGCTCTTTTGCTCTATGATGTTGAAATGACTGATTTGGGTTTTGGTGGAAAATTACCAAGTAACAAGGTGAATATTTGCTGCAATAGGCAATATTAGTAATGCTTTGTGAAATAACAATAGCCATTGTAGGTTATTTAGGCTATTTTACACCACAATATTGACTAAAATGACTAAATATCGAAATGTTGACTAAAATTTGAAATGTTGACTAAAATGACTAAAATGACTAAAATTTGACTATGACTAAAATTGATTTTCGTCATTTTGACTAAGACTAAGACTAAATTGGGAAGGCAATGACTAAAATATGACTACGACTAAAATTGATTTTCGTCATTGTGACTAAGACTAAGACTAAATCAAAAAAAGCTGACGAAATTAACACTACTCTCAGCTTACATAAATACACAAATACAAAACATACACAAGACATTATACACATAATTGAACATTACAGGAAAAATATATCTTGAGTACTACCGCCACTCATTATCTCACATACACATATGTTCTCTCTCTCACACACACACACTCACACACACATTGTCCCACACACACACACACACACACACACACACACACACAAACCCACCCACAACCTCCCTCCCACATTTAATACAGTATGAGCAGTGGTGTAGTGGGGATTTTTAAAGTGGGGGTACGCAATTTCTGAGTTCATCAATTACTTCGCCAACTTATCATGTCGACCCCCTTTTTGTACTCAAACACGGACAGAATTTTTCTTTTTAAATATCACCTCAGGAGAAGTGGGTGGACTGCGTACCACTGCGTAACGCGCCCACTACACACCTGTGTATGAGGAAAAATATCGTTATTGGGATACATCGCCACAGGCCTCTTCACAATGCATGTATCGTATCGGAGGCATCAGTATCGATATCGATATGTGCATTGTGTAATGTTTTTTTCAGAATGCATTCACAAATTCCATTCCATTCACAAATGTTACCTTTTTCATAAATACTTACCACCACCATTGAATTCCAAGTATTCATTATGATTTCAGTATTCATTATTTGAATTTCCATACATGAAAAGGTGGATCTTCTCCACATCCACCATTTTGAATTTTTGAATAGACATTTGTAGCTGCAAAACATACTGTACCTTGGTCATACCAGTGCTATTTGTTTATTACTTAGTAAATATTCATGAAAAGATCCAATTGCCAATAGGCAGCACAGTTTCAATGAAAAGTTTGCAATACCTACTCTGGCCACAATCCTACACAGTGCACCTTAAATAAAATAAATTGACTTTTGAATGCGGCACACAGTAACTTGCATTCGTGATGCTTATCGCTGCCTACAGTTTTGTGAAGGCCGTGTTTTACATTCACTACAGTGTAACTGTTGCTCTACAGAAACAAATAACATTTGGCTAATCATATGTAAAATATATGTAAAATATTGTAAAAAAAATAATTTAAAAAATTTAAGCTTCAAGAATTGTGATGCATCAATGTCACCGTATCGGGATGCACATGTATCTCGATACGTATTGTATTGTGTCCCCTGTATCAGGATGCGTATCGTATCGCGAGTTGGTTGGCGATACCCAGCCCTAGTTCACACTAACTATTCCGATTGTGACAATGAGTTACCTGGATGAACCTGCTGACGTCCACATTGTCATCGCAAAGAAAAAACAAGTACAAGTAGGGCTGGGCAATATGACGATGTATATCGTTATCATGATATAAAAGTGTATATTGTGACCTTTCTCCTATATCGTTTATATTGTGACAATAATTATATCAATTTTATTTCATGTTGTCACAATACACACTATAAGTTCATGTGACTGTAAAAATAAGAATAAAAAGATCCATTTTAAAGTAAGGTTGTTTTGCGACATGAAAAAATAAAGAGCAAATAAAGAGAATAACTGAAACCCATTTAATTGTGCTATATCGTGATATATATCGTAATTGTGATATAAAGTAATTCATGGAAATCCAAAGGAAATACGCACTCCGCACTTTTTAATTAACAATCCGGTGCAACCAGAGTAGTACTAAATTAAAAGTGCAAAGGGAAAATAATCTGGTGCTACATGGATGTCTATTTCCTGTAATTTATTTTTTAAGTGCAGTAAGACTCTGATGAAGACACATGTCGAAAGGTTGGTCTTACCGCACTGAAAAAATAAATAAAGTCATCTATATCGTGATAGTTTTTTTTCCATATCGCCCAGCCCTAAGTACAAGTGCTGGAATGGGCACCGGCATGATTCTCTGTCTGACTGAACAGGCCTTTAGTAGTGAGCTTACATATTGCTCCCCCACACTTGCCGTCAGAAGTGGGAAAAACTTTTCATACATTAATATGGACCTTAGGCTATTGTTCCAGATGTCTTCATCATTAGGCTTGTTAAGGCCATGGGAGAGAGAGAGAGAGACAGAGACAGAGACAGAGAGAGAGAGAGAGAGAGAGAGAGAGAGAGAGAGAGAGAGAGAGAGAGAGAGAGAGAGAGAGAGAGAGGGAGAGAGAGAGAGAGAGAGAGAGAGAGAGAGAGAGAGAGAGAGAGAGAGAGAGAGATGACGCCAAAGTAAATAGAATGGGGCAGTTATGAAATGAATCTCTTTGTGCTACACACAAGTATAACTCTCCTTCGAACTTCTCCTTCTGTGTTTAAGAGAAGTGTGTGTGTGTGTGTGTGTGTGTGTGTGTGTGTGTGTGTGTGTGTGTGTGTGTGTGTGTGTGTGTGTGTGTGTGTGTGTGTCTGTGTGTGTCTGTGTGTGTCTGTGTGTGTCTGTGTGTGTGTGTCTGTGTGTGTCTGTGTGACTGCAAGAGACTAACCTCACTAAGGTGTCTCGCCTAGATGCATCAACTTGTAAGTTGTAGCCGGCTCTGTGTCCAGTGTTCAAACCCACTCTCTATCTCTCTCTCTCTCTCTCTTTCTTTTTTCTCTCTCTCTCTCACTCTCTCTCTCTCTCGCTCTCTCTCTCCTCTCTCTCCTCTCTCTCTCTCTCTCGCTCTCTCTCCTCTCTCGCTCATCTCCTCCATCCTCGCTCTCTCTCTCTCTCTCTCTCTCTCTCTCTCTCTCTCTCTCTCTACCTCTCCCTCTCTCTCTCTACCTCTCTCTCTCTCACTCTCACACACACACACACTGTTAATCATGATGTGTGTCAGCCGTGGCCTAGTGGTTAGAGAATCTTTCAATCAATCTAGGGGTTGCAGGTTCGAATCCCCCCTGACCTCCCCCTACATCTCCATCCATGGCTGAAGTGCCCTTGAGCAAGGCACCTAACCCCACATTGCTCCAGGGACTGTAACCAATACCCCTGACAAATAATAACTGTAAGTCGCTTTGAATAAATCAAGTGCAATGCAATGTAATGTAATGTAATGTGTGTGTATTTTCTGTGTTGCAGATGAAGCAGGAGTTGGAGGTGTGTGAGCGGGAGTGTGTGGAGCTTCAGGAGTACGCAAACTCACACACACACACACACACACACACACACACACACACACACACACACACACACACACACACACACACACACACACACACACACACACACACACACACACACACACACACTCACATGTCTGTATATATGTTCTCTGTTTTTTGCAGTTGGAGCAGGAGTTGGAGGTGTGTGAGCGGGAGTGTGTGGAGCTTCAGGAATACGCCAACTCTCACACACACACACTCACATGTCTGTATATCTGTTCTCTATGTGTTTTCTGCAGTTGGAGCAGGAGCTGGAGGTGTGTGAGCGGGAGTGTGTGGAGCTTCAGGAGTACGCCAACTCCGTCCTGCAGCAGATAGCTGATCACTGCCCCGACATCCTGGAACAAGTGGTCAACGCCCTGGAGGAGTCCTGC
>NW_026945577.1:484774-487274 GCF_034702125.1 Engraulis encrasicolus | reverse complement strand
ATTGGTGTTTACTTGACTGACCAAGAGTACAATAAGTTTTGCAGCTGAAGATGTCAATGATTGGTGTGATGAAAATTCAAAATGGCAGACGATATGGCTGCAGCTTAGGGGCCCCAACCTGCCAGGGGGCCCCCAGTTGGCCAAAGGGGGGAAAAAAACTATGGTCTTTGTTACAATAATTGCAGAGGTGTGAAGAGATGCAGCATTGAAATTTAGTCTGCTATGTCAGGATAGGAGTATCCACTGCAGCCTTGGGCCCCAGCCAAGCCCTTGTTGTTACAAGCACCAGCATTACATGGGTAACATGGCCAAGTCTTCTTGAAGTCTAGCAACCGGATTTCATTAGGTCAGGGGTTCCCAAACTTAAAGTGATACTGTCCCATTTTTTGGAAATAAGCTCATTTTACACCTCTTCTTGAGTTAAATGATTGGGTTTTACCTTTCTCCTGTATTTTCAACCGTTCTCTGAGTATGGCAGTGCAAATTTTACCTCTAAGCTAGCAGTTAACATTGGCTCCTATGAGACCAGTTAGCCGTCAGCTGGTCTCATAGGACTCAATGTTAACTGCTAGTTTAGAGGTCAAATTTGCACTGCCATACTCATAGGTTGAAAGTACAGGAAAAAGGTAACACTCAATCATTTAACTCAAGGAGAGGTGTAAAATAAGCGTATTTGAAAAAATGGAACAGTATCACTTTAACCATTACAAGGTCCCCCATACGTATACCAGAAGATTCCAGCCGAGGCCCCACTGACATGGGCCTTACTCAGGGCCGGATTAATGCACAGGCTAGATATGGCTGCAGCCTATGGGAGCCCTATCTGCCAGGGGCCCCCGATTGGCCAAAAGTTTTAAAAATGTAGAATTGTGAGAAGATGCAATATTGAAAAAATGAATCTGCAATGTTGAGTGCCGTTTTAAATCTTGTTAATACTCTCTCCATAGCTGGCAGACATGTGGTCCTTAATTCCTAACTCGTAATTTTAACACTGTCATATGTCATTTCGTCAAGAAATTTTCCTTCCAGGGGGGCCCACAGCAACCTGTAGCCTAGGGGCCCCGTGCCATATTAATCCGGCCCTGGCCGTGCTACACTAAATTTTCAGTCGAAAAGAGCACCCCTGGACCCTGCTTCTCAAAATCATTGTTGCTATAACCAGTTAGCAACTTATTAGGATTTCCAATGGGAAATTGCACTGGAACCAAGTAAGGTGCTAACTTAGTTAGCAACAGTGTTGTCGATAACTAAACCCCTGAATCCATGCAACTACAACAGGATAGGATACATAATAACTATTGCAGTGTTGACTATGGCATAAATGAGGCCATATTGTTTTGCAATACTGTTCCTTTCAACTTGCCGTGGCCCCCCTAGCACCACCCAGGGGTCCCCGGCCCTCACTTTGAAAACCACTGCATTACATTACGTTGTTTCAAGGCTCTGTTACAGGATCATGTGGTCTCTATAAACATGGGTGCCGCTAGGGGGGAAAGGAGTTACACATTCTAAAGAAAAAACAGCACTGAGAGGGCCCCTGGAAGGATGCTGATAACATATTTTGCCATTTTGGGGGCCCAAATTTTGAATCTATCATGGGGCCCAACATTTTTTAGTGGCGCCCCTGTCTATAAATGCACCTGTTCTGTCTTTGACCACACCCTGATAAAGACCTACAACAGTATCTACTACAGTAGACCTCTGAAACCAGCCTGCAAGTGTAACGGAGTTAAAATATACTCTTTTTGTATTAAGTGAATGCTCACAAAATCTGTTTTTTTGTTTTCAAAATGTTATTTGTTTGGAATTATTTTACATGTTGTACCGCATTCATCTTAGTTGACCATGGGCCTTCACGACTGCTTTTCGCGTTCGTGCCTTTTGGGTGCTTGCGCCCTCCGTACCTCCAGCTAGATCGCCCCACGCTGGAGGTAAGCAGTGTTAAGTAGCGCTCCGGTAGTTGCAGTCGAGTGACGGATGCCCTGGTCTTGTGTGTATTTGTTTTCATGAATGCAGACAATAAACCGAGCAGCTGAACCCCTGGTCTCCTTCTGGTCTTTGGATGGGTCTGTTACACAATGCTACTGTTTACCTTTGTAGCCCATGATTTCCATAAAGATAGCACATTTACTAAATATTCCTCCTTGACTATGAAGAGTGCATCAAATGGGGTGAGTACTAATCATAATTTGACACCTTCCCATTAGTATGCCCCCCAGTGGTCACATCAGATATCACACACACACACACACACACACACACACACACACACACACACACACACACACACACACACACACACACACACACAGCTCTCTGAAATACATAGGTACCTCCCTCTCTCACCATCTCACGTACACACACACACACACACACACACAGTGAGGGAATGGTAGACTGTCGGAAGGCACTAAAGACCACTGACAGGCTACAGCAGGAAGGGTCCTCACACACACACACACACACACACACACACACACACAGCTCTCTGAAATACATA
>NW_026945577.1:442274-457274 GCF_034702125.1 Engraulis encrasicolus | reverse complement strand
CACAAGGATGTAAATGGCTCAATGACGATTGATTGTGTGTGTGTTTGTGTGTGTGTGTGTGTGTGTGTGTGTGTGTGTGTGTGTGTGTGTGTGTGTGTGTGTGTGTGTGTGTGTGTGTGTGTGTGTGTGTGTGTGTGTGTGTGTGTGTCCTCCTCGTGCTCCTCAACACACTCTTCCTTCTGACGCAAGGAATACTGGGAAATAAAAAAACGAACCAATCAGAACTATCCTCAGCCATCAACCCTGTCACACAAACGATGCAAAGAATCCTATCAAAGTTTTTTTCCCCCTGGCTCAGACGTCAGGTGGCACAAATATGGCTAATAATTAATGTACTGCAACGAATATGCTTTTTAGATTAAATGCAATTTCAAAAAAAACCAACAACAACATATAATTCATACTATAGTGCAGTGATTCTCAATGTGTGGTCCAGGGACCACTGGTGGTCCGCAAAAGAGCTCAGGTGGTCGGCGAGAGGATTTCTACTTTTCCCAGTTATTTTTCATTACAGTAAGACATGCATGTTGAATAAAAAGTAAGTGATCTGTATCAAAACTACACTGAAAGAAAATATTCGTTGGATTTACATGATTTTAATGTGTACATCGGTCCCACACAATCCAATTGTGTAAGGTCAACATGATTTCTTCCCCTATTTTTATTGTGTAAGGTTCAAGTGATTTTATCACCTTAAACGGAGGTGATTGGATCACCTCAACCTAACACAACTTATTCATGTTCCAGCATCATAAAAATGTGTTGGAACTATGTGATTTTTTAAAATAGTCACAAAATGTTTTTTTCACCTAAATCAGAGGTGATGAAATCACTTTAATCCTAAACAATTAATTGGTATTCCATTAACCAGAAAATATGTTGGAAAAACACAAAACTTTGACATAGTTTGAAAGTATTTTTTTCATGTTTATTAAAAGGTGATGGAATCACCTAAAACATGCATACAGCTACATTTCAGTAACATGATTATTTAGTCTCAATCCACCCCCCCCCCCCATAAATAAATAAATAAAAAACATATGGTAAACACATTAGGTCTAGGCTATACAAATGCATTGCAGATCACAATTTGATGTACAGGCATGTGCAAACAAAAACAACAAAAAGAGTCAGAATTCTGTGATTAAATGTATTGACTTTCACTGTACGCATGTAAAATGCACACAGATATACAAAACATAAGCACAGTCACAAATAACTGCTACTCTTAGACCAATCAACGAGCAGGGTCTGTGAACAGAAAGTCCAATTCGCTTTAAAGGTGCACTGTGTATTACTTTCAGTAGTTTATTTTGAGATTTCATGCTGCCCATGCACAAATGTTGCATTTTTCATGAATATTTACCACCACCAAACTTTAAGTTGTCGTTATGACTGGGGAAATTGCTCTTTCCATACATGAAAGGGGAAAAGAGAGGAATCTTCTCCACTGACTATCATTTTGAATTTCTAGAAATACAGATTTTTAGTAAACATTTTCGTAATACATTTATACATTTTCGTTTATTACTAAGTAAATATTCATGAAAAGGACACAGTTGGTAATAGGCAGCACCGTTTCAATGTGCAGCATAGTTGCCTACTCTGGTCACCATCCTACACAGTGCACCTTTAAGAAAATAATTTGTTTGGTTGCTGTGAAAAAGTGCTCTCTGGCTGGATTAGCATTCATGTGAACACATCGGGCACAAATAAAATTCACTCTATATACAGTTATTTTAGCTCATTGACTAAGTGCATTAGTCCACACTTGTAGGTGTGCGTGTGTGCGTTCATGCGCGTATACTGTATGCATGTGCACGTATAATGTATGCATGTGCGCGTGCATCTGGCAGTCCACCATTAATTTGGTTGTCCTCTTTGGTGACCACATTTGTGTCATTACCCAGTCTTATTTAAGTCTAGTTTTGGTATTTTGTTTGTCTTTAGTTTGGGTCAAAATCAACACAGTACGTACAAAACATATGCACACTCAAGTGCTATTCTTAAACCAGCAAGGACCTGGAAGTGCATACAAGCAAATAGATCTCTAGAAAAAAGGTACATTTCACTTAAAGAAACAAAAATAACTGCTGTTTTTTAGTTGCTGAAAAAAAAAGGAGTCCTTTCCGATTGGGTGTCACGTGTGTGACAGACATACACGAAAACTGACAATGTCCAAAGGGTGGGATGCCCAATCTTCTGTCAGAGCAGATTCCAATTGTGATGTCTTCAATTGCTTCGTCTACGGCAACTTCATCCATGACCTATTCAACACAGACAAAAGTAAATAAACAAAAATTAACCAAGCCATTTGAATTAACAAATAAATCAACATTAAGCTGGGCAGTAGGTTACTGCAAAGTCCAAAGCATGTCCTCTGTTCCACTGTCAAGATTTCCTCAGTTCTAATTCTGATGTGGGACCTGGATGATGATTTAACGCTGGTGTGAATTGGCCTGAAGTCATCAAATACCAGAGCCAAAGCTGTGTAGTTGCCTTCATTCTGCAGGGATGTCAAACTCAAACCCAGGGCCAATTGTATGGCGTCATTATGTGGACAAAAGGTCCACGAGCGCCACTTACTGCCCACGCGAGGTATTTTATTCTGCGCGCGCGTGTAGACACTCTCTCGCGCGCGATTTTGCTCTGCGCGCGCGCGCAAACGCTGCCACGCGCGCGCAAACACCGCTTCACGCGCGACAGGTGACATGAATTTCCTCACGCGCGCGAGCAGAAATATGAATATTTAAATGATCTCCTCCCACTGATTAGCATAACCAACGGGGCGGAAGTTTGTTTAGTCCGAAATAGTCATACACAGATATCAAGATCAATTGTTTATATCGTTGCTACGGTGACTGCAGCTCGCGTTTACTGACGAGTGGAATGACTGAAGGTTGCTGACAAGGGCATTTACCTCTATTTCTTACCCATTTTTATGAAAACATTGTTTTTAATACATATGTTTGTTTCATGGGCGAACTTGTTGAGATTCGCAGACAGCAGATGAGGAATAAAGTGAGTAGACGTTTCATCAACTGAATATGGTTCGTGTTGTAGGACTATTCCTGTCAAGCTTCATTTTGCTCACGACGAGTGTGTTTTAAGAGCTTAAAGTTAGCAGGCTAGGTATTTGGCATGATGACATAGTTGTTTTGCAAAGAAGACCAAAATGCACGTTTACATAGACCTTAAGTTAACATGTTGTAAGTGCAATGTTTCACTGAAATCCAGCTCCGTGCATGATGCATGACTGAGAGACATAGGCCTACCGGTACAAACCTGTTTCCTACGATGGTCCAGTCAGATATTTGTAATGTGTAAGGATTCAAGTGTGTTTGATACTTTTGCTGGTAAGCATTGCAATAAAAGAGGGAGCTGGATAGTCAATTCAAGCGGTCAGATCAGAAACCCTTTATTGAAATCGGTTGGAACAATCATTCATTTTGCCACTGTTCTCCATAGCTGGTGACGACACTGGGCAAGACGGCCGCAGTTGACTTGAGACCGGAGGCTGAAATATGGATTTAATGTAGGCTATGTATTCAGCGATCCAAGGGGTATACACAACTACAGCTCTGGGTGAATTTAGCCTACATTTCATCAAAGAGCTCACTCTGTGCTTTGGAATGAAATGATTAAGTGGATAGAAAATGAACCGTGCATGCAGTAGATGGCGTCGACACACTGTAAATAACCAATGACACTACAATACTGACACAAGCACAATGAATGATTAGGCTAGAAAGTAAGATCACTTTCTCAAAGTAGGCTACTGCAATGACTCCCAGAAGTTGACTGGTTCATGGAAAATGGTAGCGCAATACCGGCCTCTTCGAATATAGAGTTGAATAATTGAATCTTTAAGAAGTGACATAAATGGTACAGATCAAGACTGTATTTACCTGCTCTGTTTGTGTCACTTGGCTAGTACATTTAATGCAATGTGATACCAGTGCAATGCAATACATTTAATAAAAAGGTGCAGACATTTTAATAAATAAATAAATAAATAAATAATAAATAAATCTGCCCCTGTACGGAGGTGGTCACACACAGCCAACGAAACCACATGGGCAACATGGAAGAGGTCAGTGTGCAGCCCAGCTTGTCTGACCCAAGCCATATTAGTGGTTAAAGAATTAAGTGAATCATGCCATATCTACAGAGGCCTAATCTGTCTACCTTTTTTACATGTTGCAGCAATTGCCAAAGCAGGTGGGTCTTTGCCTGGATTTCATCACACAGCAGCAACAGGTCTCTAGGACTCTGGTTAGGTAGCCTGTATACTTTATTTCTGGAAGGTGATGTGGGTGTCATGTTACTTCAGCAAGCAGCACAACGCACACAGTTCATAACATTTCATCCGGGCAAGTTTTTCTCATTTTCATTTAGGGAGCAGCCAATCCCAATAGTGGTAACACAAGTGCAGAGATGTCATGTAGACTATTAAGCTCAACTAAATGGGTCACTAGTAGTAACATAATAACAGCAATAGCTACACCACACGCACAAAGTAAATTGAATAATTGTTGTGATTCCAAATGACCTATTCTCGATGAAGGCACAATCTCTACATTTCTTTGCTGTACAGGAAATTCAGGCATACTGCATATCGGCAGTTGGTGAGATGGCGTGGGAGTTCCTAGGCTATGTTTGGGTTCCACTGCAATCCTGTGCCATCACAAAGATCTGGCAGACCTTTGAATCCACACATTGTACAGGTTTCCAGGATGTGATGTATTTGTGGCAAATAAAGACATTTCAATGTACAGTACACCTGAATCAGATGTATTTGTTATAATGCATTTCTTAACCTCAGTAATGGTTTTTAATGCATATTTAGGTTTTCACATGCATATTTATACACTGTATAGTATAGAAGAAGGACTGAGAAGTTTTACAATATCTCACACACACACACACACACACACACGCCCATACAGAGTTTGGTGTACAATTTTGGAAATCGGCTGTGATGGCGTTGGATCATCTCCTCTTTTGGGGGTACTGGGTACACACTGCTCCACGGTGGGGGCGATGGCTGCCTCTCACGTGGAGAAGTGTCAAAGTCTTGCTGTAGTGTAGGTCCGTTTTACTTGTCCTTGCCCGCTCTCTCTCACTGTTGCACAGTAGTGTGGTGCTGCCTATTGAAACATGTGGTAGAAATTATGGGAAGTGATGATTTTGTTTATTCTGTGTAATATTGATATTGAACGGGATGTTCTCCTTCACCAGCAACATTCTGAGGTTACTGAGAGGTATGAAATTACCTGCTTAGGATGCCATGGTATGTGAACGGCTTCATTTTTGGCGCAAAATGGTTGATGACGTTGTGGCTTATGAGCTGATGTCTGGTGACCGGATGCCATTTTCTTGATGTCCTTCACCTAGCCAGTGTCATTGAGGTCATCAAAGTTTCCGGCCGCCTTGTCTGTAATGACAGGATATACAGTATTAAGAACATGACATATCACTGTCGGTCAGTAGTAGTTTTCTACATCTTGTCCAGACAGTGTAAAATAATTCTAATTGTTGGCAAATGAAATCAAACAGGTAATACTCAAGCACTGGCACATAATACAGTCTTACCCAACTTGTCCAAAAACAATGAAAAATCTGAATCTGAGAATCTGAAGAAGACTGTTGAGGTAGAAACGTTATCCTGCCATGAAAAAATAAAACGCAACAAAAACGATTCTAAGTGTGCAGACTCCTCACTCTGAAAACTACAGTTGACCTTCGTACTGCACCTTTCTCTGGGATGTGCACAATCCTCTCCTTCAAGTAAAAGTATTCAAACTACAAGGTGACTGTGGTCCACTTTTTAGGTACATGTGTTTAGAAAATTTAATTCAGACTTGCGCTTTGCATACGATGTGACAGGCTGTGTTTGGGTATCCGTACAGCTGGTAGAACCCATGTCTGGGTACAGACAAGGGTTTGACATTATAATGTTTTGCTCTCCGGCCACAGTGGTTTTCCCAAGTCACTAGCCACTCTGGTTTTCTGCTAGCCACATTTTTGCTCACAGTTCTTTTCATTATCGTGCTAAACCAAGAGGGTTAGTGATATGAACACATAATTTCTACATGTACAGTGGCTCCCAAAAGTCTACACACCCCTCTTCAAATGTCAGGTTTTTGTGATGTAAAAAAATGACAGAGAGACAAATAAATTCACAGCTTTTCCCTCCTTCAATCTAAACTTATGCAATGCAAAAATGTACACACCTTTAAATTAATACTTAGTTGCAGCACATTTGGCCTTCATTACAGCACAGTCTTTTGTGGGTAAGAGCATGGCACACATTAATATGGCAATATTCGTTCACCCTCAGAGAAGTAGATGTGTGCACATCCCACTCGATGGGCCAGGTGCAGGACAATGAGAGTAAATCCAAGTGAAAAGAGAAGTCCGCGACACTGCTTGTCTATTTATTATTTAATCGAGCAACGTTTCGACCTTCAGGTCTTCATCAGGCAAAGTGTCTTTGCCTAACATTTTGGACATAATTACAAAAGGTAACAACACCTCATTGCCAAGGTAACACCAAGCGTAAAGTGAAGCATGAAGGTGCCAGCATCATGCTATGTGATTATCGTTCTTCAGCTGTAACTGGGAGGTTGGAATTTAGAACAGTTCCACAGGGGCCATTGTAGTGGCATAAAACATACTGCCCCCTGTTAGAAAGGTAATGATGCGGATTACCTTAATCATTCAGAACGACAATTACTTTTAGGCAAATGCCAAAAATCAACAAAAAATGGCTTCATTAGAATAAGATTGAGGTTTTGGAAAGACCCAGACAGAGTTCAGACCTGTATGACACGGAACATCTGTTGGGCAATCTGAGGAGGACTGTGCAGATGAGATGCATTCGCAATCTGTCAGATTTTGAGTACTTTTGCAAAGATAAGTGTACAAATATTGTCACTTCTATGTTTGCCATGCTGATAGACTCTTACCCAAAAAGACTGAGTGCTGTAATAGAAGCCAAAGGTGCTGCAACAAGGTATTAGGTTAAGGGTGTGCATATTTATGCAACGATGTAGATAGAAGTTTTTTATTTTCTATTCTTTCCTTTTAAAGCTTTAAGTTTGTTTTCTGTCATTTTTTTACGTAACAAAAACCTGGAATTTGAACAGGGGTGTGTAGATGTTTACCTCAATCTAACTGCTTCATCCCGGTTCATCTTCCGTCTCGGATTGATGTTGAGGAGCCTGGTCGGTAGCATACCTGCAAGTGCTTCTTCCACCGCCTGAAAATAAATAATGCAAGAGGGAATAATATAGACCGATTGGTAAGAGTATGCACCAAGCAGCTGAGCTGTCTGCTCATTTCGAGAGCTGTAAACGATTACATTACGACCATAGAAAGAAGGCTGGCTGCACTGCTGACAAGTTCATGGATCTTGATGTAACAGTGCACGTAATTTTAGCATCAACAGGATGTGACGCAAAAACGTACATCCATTCAACAGGGCAAATATTTGATGATGTCATTACCATCTTATAACAATGACGACTTGGCCTGTATTATAGTTCTCTGAGTCGCCAAGAATGCCCAGCTTCCTGCTTGTTTAGCATGACACAGTAGGTCATGCTCGCATTAATTAGTTAGCCTACTAGCCTACTAAAGGACTTGTATTTATAATCAACATAAATCCACCGCCAACAACTGAACTAGCCTAGTGGTCTATTTACATGTCAAACATGTCCCACACAGCACAGAAACAAAAGAAAAGAGAAGATAAAACATTGTAAGCTGGTCTTCGTCATTCACACACTTTGACAGTGTTTCCTAAATTGTCGCAGACAAGTGTCTTGAGAGCAAATACCTACCTAGGCTCTTAAACAGCACCTTCCTGCATTCTGGCGTCCAACTTCAGGAATGGGTCATCATCTCTGTATGACAGCATGCACAGAATTAGTGGTCAATATACAACATTTTTATAAAAGTAAGAGTATGCACATCCCACCTCGCTGAGGCCAGGTGCAGGACAAAGGCGCGTCTAATAGTGGAAAAGAGTAGAAGTCCGCATCCTGTGGCTCCACTTTGAAAATGTATTCAGGTCATACAACCATGAAGACCCTGTTGGGGGTCAGCTGCTCTATGTTCCCACAGCCCATTGGTCCCACAGCTTATTCTTGCTGCTCCATGTTCCCACAGTTATTCCCACAACTATTCAAATATAGGCCATATGTTCCACACCTGTTTATTCTTAACACTACTACATAAGCTTCTCTGAACTACAGGAAGCCACATCTTGAGCAGTCACCTATAGCAGAAATGACAAGATCTGAAACAAACTGACTAATTTGAAAGAAAGGGCCCAGTGCATTAAAAAAGAGAATGCAGACAGCCTATTTCAGGGGACTCAGAAATACTAGGCAGGGCACAGCATAGAGAGAGATCCAGGAGCGGTGGCGTTTAAACGTGACAGAAATCCAAGTTAAAACTTTAGAAAAGTGAGTTATTAAAAAGTCACTGGACTCGGAGGGAGGAGCACTGCGCAGAACATAGGGCTTTTTGATGCATAGAATAGTTTACAACGCCTGCTCATTCAATCAAATTCTCAATAACAGCATAAAAGCGAGCTTACCCTGTACTGTACCCTGTACCCTACTGGCTGCCTGGCATTCAAAATCCTTCACAGCTCTACCAGCCAGGGCTGTGCGAAGCGTTGCCACGGCAACCTGCTTTGCTTCGTGCGATGCGATATGTAAGGGGTCAAAACATACCAAGGCGGAACGGTCGCGGGACGAACGCGGTTATGCTCAGTTTAATATTATTATTAGAGGGTTGCTAAACACATGTCAGTTGAATATTGACTGAACAAACTAACCTCGGTCTGCGAATGATGATTCTCCTCGTTGGCCTCTCTGAAGTCCAGGCGAACAAAGTGGCACGGCATCCTTATAAGCTTTGTGATACCACGGGCGGTCTTTACAAAACACTGCTTCTCAAAGTGCTCAGAGCAAACCTTGGTCTCAGCGTTGATCTGTAACCATAAATACCAGGGTATGCATTTTAGTTCGTTAGCAAAACAACTTGATTTTGGCACAAGTAGGCCGGGAGGTAGATGGACACTCCCAACTGAGATCGCTCCCGGACGTGTAGTCCCAGGTGTTTCTATCACTCCCGGACGTGTAGTCCCACCCGATTATATTTCACGTATTATCATACACTGCCACATACAAGCAATTTAGGGTTAGGTTTAGGGTTATGGTTAGGTTCAGGGTTAGAAACAAAAAACTAACATCAAAAAGATAACTAGCTCCGTTATATGGCGGTGGGATCGATAGTCTGGCTAGTGGGAGCGAGCTGACCGGGGAGCGTCCTGCGTTGGGAGCGACAATCAGGGAATCAAGTAGGCCTATGCTACTGGTTCTGGTAGCACAAAATCAATGGCCATCGGATCGCTTACCACACAATTAAAAGCCTAATCTTGAAAATAGCGATCTGGAAATATCATATAAATGTAGCGTTGTGTAATTACACATTCATATTTTTTTTATTTCACCGAGGCATTCGCGTCATTAGGCTACATGAGTCATGACAAGTTTGGCGAGCTAGCTTATTTGTGCTAGCTAATGCGTATGATTGAACATAATTTTGCATCTTACCTTGAAATATGGACCAGGATCCCTCTTGATGTGATTTATACATTCACGGCGAAGTGCCTGCTCTTTGGGGAAACGGTGGAAAGTCTGTCCACGGTAGGATTTTTTTTCTCTTTGAGGACGAACATTTGGGCACACAAAAGTGAGGCGGCATGACAGCTGGTGCGTTGCCGAATGTACCCCTGAAGTGTACCCCTCAACGTCTTTAGAACGTTCCGGGTGAATAAGGCGAACATAGACATAGCATATTGACACAATGTTTTCATCCACCAAAAAATAAAATGGGTTTACTAATAAATAGGTGAATGCCCTTGTCAGCGCAGCCGTGAGTTGCGTTTCAGTTGTGTTTCAAAGGTGGTCGTTTGCAGTCACCGTAGCAACGATAGTCTATCAGCAATTGAGATCTGAGATCTCTGTGTTTGACTACTATGGACTAAACAAACTTCCGCCTCATTTGTTATGCTAACCAGTGGGAGGAGATAATTTAAATATTCATATTTCTGCTCGCGCGCGTGAGGAAATTCATGTCACCTCTCGCGCGTGAGACGGTGTTTGCGCGCGCGTGGCAGCGTTTGCGCGCGCGCGCAGAGCAAAATCGCGCGCGCGACAGTGTCTACGCGCGCGCGCAGAATAAAATACCTCGCGTGTACAGTAAGTGGCGCTCGTGGACCTTTTGTCCACATTATAACACCATACAATTGTGACCCATGAAGTAATTTTATGTGGCCTGCAAGATCATTGCATTGCATAGCATGACAAGACTTTGACATGAAACTTGGTGTGTCACAGGAATACTAGTGGGCCCAGGCCAATGAAAAAGCTCACTCTCATATGGAACAACACCCCAGGTCTACTGTGTCTCCTTGGCTGGGACCTACAAGGAGCATGTAGTAGACAACCAGTGATGCCAATCCTCTGTTTAAGATGTTTCAGAGCACAGAGATGTAAGGGTCAGCTCGTCTCAATTAAGAGAAGAACAAGTTTCATTATGCATATACAGGTACGGTATATACTGTTCCTTGAGAGGAGACTTTGAAGGAAAAGTCTACTGCATTGCTCTTTGTGCATGCGTGCAGTAATATGGCATGCAGGGCTTGTCTGTCAAGGGGCTGAAATAAGAAGTTCTTACAGTTTTCCCCATCTCAATAAGTTTCATTGATAACTTATGATTAAAAATAAAACATGCAATATTCTTGGCAGACATACAACGGGCAATATAATGAAAAGCGTAACACAGCTGGTGCACTCTGTAGACTGTTGACACATGTTTTTCACTCTGACCCCCCCCCCCCCCCCCCCCCATCAGAGTGAAAAACATGTGTCAACAAAGTGCTCTCAGATATCATACCCTTCATTGTAGTGCTCATTTTGTTTCTACATAGAAGATATCAATATTTCTTTTTGTTTAGCTGCACATGAATTGTGTAGTAAGTGTATTGAAATAAGGAAACCGTGAGATAGCTTGCTCACTTTCAACTGAAGCCTCTCAATGTCATGTTGAGCATAGCACAATGCATACAAATAGTGTCACACTCCACACTGAGAGTGGGAACACCAGGGAGGTAGTCATCAACACTTCTCAGATCAGATCATCTTGTCTCAGATAACTCCAATTCTAGTACTAAGCAATAATCTAATATTCACTGGTCAGAGTACGACAAAATTTAAATACAAAAATTTGAGAAGCAGCTCCTTATACCACTGGAATATTTAGTCACCCCCATTCAGATAACAGCTAATTTAAAGCAGGAGTCAAGTTGTTAAGGTGCACTGGGTAGGGTTGTGGCCAAAGTGAATGCTTTACCTTGTGGACTTCGAACAGTGCTGGCCATTGCAGTGGGACTGGTGATTCTTTTCAATTCAGCACTGATCTGAAAAGACATAAAGAGCCCAAAGGATTTAACGATCAAATCATTAACATTAGGAGAAAGCCACACACACATTCAAGAAAGGAGATAAAACTCTGTAATTCACAAATAAAAACATTAAAGACAATCCGTATTGAATGTCTTACCTTGCGAACTTTGAACAGTGCAGGCCACTGTGCCAGAAGTCCTCAGAAATGGTGCATCTTGTACAACTTAATGAAATAAAGAAGGAAAGAAAGAAAGAAAGAAAAAAAGAAAGAAAGAAAGAAAGAAAGAAAGAAAGAAAGAAAGAAAGAAAGAAAGAAAGAAAGAAAGAAAGAAAGAAAGAAAGAAAGAAAAAGGAGAACATTTGTAACCTGTGCAGCATGAGTTCTGGAAATAAACTACTTTAAAAATCACTCTGCACCTTTAAAATCGCAGACTGCATCATGATCTGCTTCAATTGTCATGGTAAATGTTGGTGAAATTCAGATTTCCAATATTGACGCCATGCATCCAGCCTAAAACCATGTCTGTCCCACTACCACTACTTGACCATGAGCATGGGACAGTTTACTTTGTACTACTCACTTGGTTAACACCACACATGCTTGACACCATCCGAAAAAATGTGTTCATGTTGGTGTCATCAGACCAGAGGACATGGTTCCAGCAATCCATATCTGAAGTCCGTTTGTCTCTGATGAAACCATGATGAACACATTTGCTTTAGATTTTTTCAAGCATGTGTGATAGTAGCCAAGGGAGAAGTATAAAGAAAACGGTCCCATGTTTACGGTCAAAAATGGTGGTGGTACTGATTTGTTTTGGGATTCTATGAATGGCATTAACATTGGGAAGCTGACTGCCACCAAAAGAAACATGCATATGAATGTATTGGTACCATGACTACTAAGGCAGATCATGATCCTCTCTATGGGGTTTTAACATGCAGGGGTGTAACTCAATAGTTAAAGGCTTTCTGCTCAGGAACCATCAAGTACACAGGCGAAAAAGACAGAAACTTACATCAGCCAATTCAGCAACAGTTGCTTGGATTGCAGGGGAACTGTGGTGATTATTTGGAATTCAGCACTGATCTGAAAAGACAGAGAGCCCAAAGGATTGACAAATCATAAACATTAGGGAAAGCCACACACACACACACACACACACACACACACACACACACACACACACACACACACACACACACACACACACACACACACACACACACACACACACACTATAAAAACCTTAAAGACAATCAGCATTGAATGTCTTACCTTACAGACTTCGAACAGTGCAGGCTACTGTGCCAGAAGTCCTTAAAGAAAGAAAGAAAGAAAGAAAGAAAGAAAGAAAGAAAGAAAGAAGGAATTGGTGAGGTTAAACATTTATAAACACTTAAACAGCACAGGATTCGTGAATGAGGAGCATGCATTCTGTAAACTAGGCTACTTGTAAACAATGCTCCACTTAAAAGAGGAAGATATAGGCTAAGTAAAACGAGATAAGGCAGTGCATGCTTTGCATTGCACCATAAGTGCAAGTAAAAAAAGTGCTATGCACTTCAATAAATAGGATACTATTCCCACATGTTTCATCCAATTCCCTGTGCAACGTTTAAATTCAGGTTATATGCACTCTATCTAGATCGGTTGTTCTTTGACTTCGTGTGCAGGAAAGCTTACATTTGATTAATCTTCGGTTAAGACTACAAGTGCATGTGTGCATTAAACACCTGGGTTGGGTCAAAAAACAAAAAAAATACTTGGCTTAAAATGAACACACCGAAACGACGCCAGCCCTCTGTTCTCGTGAGCATGCAACGTGTTCGATGAAGTTCTAGTTTGCTGTGCACCCCCACCACCCCTCCCCCATTAACGGATCAGACCCTCCCGCGCAAATATAGCTATTAACTGAAGATGACCAGCTAGATTGTTGTACAGTAGCAGTTTTTACTACATCCTTTGAATATCCTAAATGTACATACTTTCCATTCTTTTCGAAATTAACATGATGCATAGCCAACTGCAGTGTTTGCAGTGCACCTGTTACTAAGCAAAGAGCACTGCGTGGGTAAATGTAGTAGAGTCTAACTTCACCTTTGGCTCAGCTTCCACACACAAAAGACACAAGAGCAGTTCTACATCGCCCACAATAAATGAAAGTAATTCAGTTACTTACTCAATTTCGTGTAGATCTTCACACATGACAACACTATTCCAGCGAGATGAGACTGAAGAGTAGGACCGAGCTGACTGAGCGAACGGCTCTCTGGCTGTGAAACTTTCCGGCTTCTTCTTGTCTTAGAAAGTGGTGCACTAGCGCCACCTCAGGACTGGAGGCCACCCCAGACACAACTTAATCATGTTCATTTAAAGCATTAGAAACATGCAAATTCAGCAGTCTCCAAGAACACATTATCTTCTAGAGCGAGTTGGCACTAGGGCCGACTTCAGGCAACTCCACAGGCCGACAAGGATTGTCCTTAGTATAAAAACCCTTTATTAATCCATGGGCATTGTTACAGAGATAAAAACGCCAACCGGTTTCAACCCGCACTGGGTCTTCATCAGGGCGTTTACGTGGATTAATAAAGGGTTTTTCTACTAAGGACAATCCTTGTCGGCCTGTGGAGTTGCCTGAAGTCGGCCCTAGTGCCAACTCGCTCTAAATGAAAGGACTTTAGTCTTCTTACTTCAAGAGCACCCACAGTTTGGAGTTTACTAAGTTGGAGAACAAGAGCGCTCAGTCAACCCTTTTCAACACATTATCCTTATTTGATGAAATCATGTTTACTCAAGGAATGTTAATGAATCGTTTTGCATCTATTTACTTTATATAGGTTAATTCAAAGACCCGCCATTCCCTCTTTTTTCAGTGTAGCAGTGTCACATTAACACCCGTCAACTGTGAATTAAGTTGACACGTTGTCCCTGAACATTTTTGGTGGGACAAAGTGGTCCTCGGTCTGAAAAAGTTTAAGAAACACTGCTATAGTGGCAATAGCTGTGGTCGTTGCACCATGCTGACGTGTGACGCTTTTCCCTTATTGGTTTGGTCAGTCAGGGTGGTGACAGGAGGACATGAGCAAGCGAGAGAGATGAGGTTTGGAAATTACTTGGACCATCAAACAGCTTCAATTAATCCAGAATGCAAAAAAGGGAAAAAAGGGTAGTTACTAAAACAAGGAAGTTTGACCACATTACTCCAATCTTAAGATCACTGCATTGGCTCCCAGTAAGCTACAGAATTGATTTTAAGGCACTGCTTCTCGTGTTCAAATCATTAAATGGAATGGGACCCACCTATCTACTGGATATGTTTCAGCTCTATGCACCAAATAGGTCACTAAGGTCAACGGAGAAGAATTTGCTGGTAATGCCAAGAGTCAAAACAAAGTGTGGGGAGGCAGCTTTTAGCTTCTATGCTGCAAAGCTTTGGAACCATCTTCCAGATGACATAAAAAATGCACCCTCTGTTGAAAGCTTTAAATCTAGACTCAAGACAAAGCT
>NW_026945577.1:429774-434774 GCF_034702125.1 Engraulis encrasicolus | reverse complement strand
TGTGTGTGTGTGTGTGCTTGTATGCCTGTGAGTGTGTGTGTGTGTGTGTGTGTGTGTGTGTGTGTGTGTGTGTGTGTGTGTGTGTGTGTGTGTGTGTGTGGGGGGGGGGTGTGTGTGTGTGGGGGGGTGTGTGTGTGTGTGTGTGTGTGTGTGTGTGTGTGTGTGATTGCCTGTGTGTGTGTCGGGTGCTACTGTGAGCATCATGCCGTAGCCATTGTGTGGGTGTGTTGCTGGTGCAACTGCACTCTCTCTGCCTTCTGTGTGTGTGTGTGTTGTCGTGTGTGTGTGTGTGTGTGTGTGTGTGTGTGTGTGTGTGTGTGTGTGTGTGTGTGTGTGTGTGTGTGTGTGTGTGTGTGTGTGTGTGTGTGTGTGTGTGTTGTCACATGTGTGTGTATGCATTGTGTGTGTGTGTGTATTGTCGTGTGTGTGTGTGTCTGTGTCGTCGTGTGTGTGTGTGTGTGTGTGTGTGTGTGTGTGTGTGTGTGTGTGTGTGTGCGTCTATGCATTGTGTACAAGTGCACACATGTGTGTGTGTGTGTGAGTGTGTGTGTGTGTGTGTGTGTGTGTGTGTGTGTGTGTGTGTGTGTGTGTGTGTGTGTGTGTGTGTGTGTGTGTGTGTGTGTGTGTGTGTAGTCATGGATGTGTGTGTGTGTGTGTGTGTGTGTGTGTGTGTGTGTGTGTGTGTGTGTCTGTGTGTGTGTGTGTGTGTGTGTGTGTGTGTGTGTGTGTGTGTGTGTGTGTGTGTGTTGTCATGTGTGTGTTGTCGTGTGTGTGTGTGTGTGTGTGTGTGTGTGTGTGTGTGTGTGTGTGTGTGTGTGTGTGTGTGTGTGTGTGTGTGTGTGTGTGTGTGTGTGTGTGTGTTGGGCATGTGTGTGTGTGTGTGTGTGTGTGTGTGTGTGTGTGTGTGTGTGTGTGTGTGTGTGTGTGTGTTGTCATTGGTGTGGGTATTTGCCACCTGCCTCTGAGGTCTTAAAGGGTCTTTGCAACTCCGGGGGGTGCAACCTCTCCTAATGCCAGGCCTGTGTGTGTGTGTGTGTGTGTGTGTGTGTGTGTGTGTGTGTGTGTGTGTGTGTGTGTGTGTGTGTGTGTGTGTGTGTGTGTGTGTGTGTGTGTGTGTGTGTGTGCGCATGTGTTAATGCCAGGCCAGTGTGTGTGTGTGTGTGTGTGTGTGTGTGTGTGTGTGTGTGTGTGTGTGTGTGTGTGTGCATGTGTTAATGTCAGGCCAGTGTGTGTGTGTGTGTGTGTGTGTGTGTGTGTGTGTGTGTGTGTGTGTGTGTGTGTGTGTGTGTGTGTGTGTGTGTGTGTGCATGTGTTAATGCCAGGGTATGTGACACTGTCTGGGCCCACAGCCGTCAATGGAGTCCAGTGTCCATCTCAATGTGTGTGTGTGTGTGTGTGAGAAAGAGTGTGTGTGTGTGTGTGTGTGTGTGTGCTCGTGTGCGTGCGTGTGTGTGTGTGTGCGCGTGCGTGCGTGCGTGCGTGCGTGCGTGCGTACGTGCGTACGTGTGTGTGTGTATGTGTGTGTGCAAGTTTACTAATCCATGTGTGCTCATGTGTGTGTTTGTGTGTGTGTGCCGACTGAGAACATTTTCTTTGGTCCAAAAGTGGGGCCCAGCAGAGTAAGTTTGGGAACCAAACCATTCCTTATAAACCATGTCTTTAAAGCAATACTACTACATTTAATATTGTTTTCTTTTGCGGTACAATATTACTTCACGGGTATCAACAGGCTAACAGAGAGAAGAAGTTACATGGTATATATCCAGTATGCTGCTGAAGAGTGTTGAATTCAGCTATTGATTATTCAGAGTACTGAAATAACATGGCGAACCTGAGCTGCGGTCCGTTTCTCGATTCTTGTCGTTGCTAACCGCCTTAAGACCATCTTAAGACCGTCTTACCATTCCCTTGGATTTAGTGGTGAGCGTCGCTGTCGAGAGAGAGTTGAGTCGCTCGTACGAAGGACTTTGCTAACGACGATAGCAAAGACGCTTTCGAGAGACGGACCCCTGGTTCAGTAGTGTTAGTAATACACTTATTACCACTGGCAAGGAGGTTATGTTTTCGGTAGCATTGGTGTGTCTGAAGAAGACGTGATTAAATTTTGGTGGTGATGCGGCTCACGATCGGGGTCCAGGATTTAAAAAAAAGATTGTTCACAATTGCGGGATAGGGTGAATTTTGACATTCCAGTTTCTAACTCCACAAAAACAAGGCAGAAAGACTTGAAAAAAAATAGTGTAACATAGTCAAATGTTCTATCAAACAGCTTCCTTGGCGGAGGTCTGCACTCTCTGAGTGCATTTCTTGTTACAGTTGGATTTGGTGCTATACTGCCCTACAAAGCCAAAGTGCAGTAACTACGCCAACATTGAGAAGGAAACATTGAAAAGGCCTTTGACGTATTTGTATTAGGTTGGATATTGTAGTTAGAGCGAATTTGACACAGCAATATCTCTACAGTATAAAACGGGACACATTTGGACCATGAAGCTTTGTCAAAATTAACTCATTCAGTAGTTACATTGCATTAGACTTAGAGTAGACTTGCTCAAGGGCCATGGATGAAGGTGCTGGTGAGGGTGGGATTTGAACCTGCAACTAGGGATGCACCGATGCACATTTTTTCACTTCCGATCCGATCCCGATATCTAAATTTGGATATCTGCCGATACCGATACTACTCCGATCCAATACCAAAACCACATAAATGCACGGGTTTCAACTTGAGGCCCAAGTAGACAGGGAGTCAGAAGAACAGGAAAACAATTAATAGGTAAAAAGTAGCAATTCCATACAATTCCATCCTGAAAACTGATATGCAAGTGATATGATTTCAAATTTACATTACGCCTGGCTCAATGTGAGTATCAGGAAAATTCCGATACTTAGGGAAAATTCCGATCCGATCCGATCTCTGAATTATGTTGATATCTGAACCCGATACCGATACGCCGATACTGATATCCCATCCCTACGCAACCCTCTGGCCAGCATTCTAACCATTGAGCCATGGCTTCCCCTGTGTTAATCCACTTATGTTGAGTACTATAGTGGAGCATCTGGTCCCATTCTCTACAGTTTGCAGTGCATTTGAAATTGGGGAAGACGTGGCCAGACGTGGTCAGGGAGGTGGACTTAGGATCAGAGGGTTGCAGGTTCGAATCCCCACCTGTCTTCGCTCGCCCTACCGCACACCTCCCTCCATCCATTGGCTGAAGTGCTCCTTGAGGAAGGCTCCTAACCCCTCACTGCTCCAGGGACTGTAACCATTATCCTGTATCTGTAGGGCCTATGTATATTTGCATTAAAGGGACGCTGTGCAGGAAAGGTCAAAAAAGGTACTGCAACTATGCTGCTCACTGAACTGTGTCGCCTTTTGCCAAATTTGACCTTTTCATGATAGTTTACTAATAAACTAATATTTTCTAGTATGTCCCAAGTACAGTCATTTTTGCAGCTAAACATGGCTATTTCTGGAAATTCAAAATGGCGGACCATGGAGAAGATCCCCCTTTTCATGTATGAAAAGTGCAATTTTTCCAGTCATAATGAATACTTAGAATTTCATGGTGGTGGTAAGTATTCATGAAAAAGGTAACATTAGTGAATGGGCAGCATGAATTCTGGAAATAAACAACTAAAAATCTCACACAGTGTCCCTTTAAAGCATCAGCTAAGTGTAACGTGATGCAATGTAATGTTGTGCGATGTATTACAGTTTTTCTCGATTGCTTACACACATTTTTCGGAATCAGTTCTCGAATTCTCAAAACTCTACACACAAATCTGCAAACCTCACACACAACGGGCAAAACTCCTCACTACCTCTGAAAAATGCACGTCTTGTCTCAAAACAATGTACTCTCTTCTAAAAAGGTCATTTTGTTCTCAAATGACACACACAAGCAGTCGTTTTAATACACTCTTATGTGAATCATTGAACACTAATATGCACAAGGTAAAACTCTATACTCAACTTGACACACAGTAGAAACTTATTTTCTTCAGTGTTCTTCTTACTAAAGAGGGTATTTTTCTGTAGTAAAATACTGAAATATTGTTTTTCGGAGTACCCAGATGTGTATATATTTTACATATTTTTCTGACATTTAAAAAATTGCACTAATTTATTGTAAAATATTGGGTAACCACATGAAAGTGATGTCTTGTATAACACATTTTTTAGTTCAAAAACTAAACAAATGTGTTTTCTCCTTGCATCCACTCATTTTTCATCAATATGACATGCAATGTGTGTCCTTATGGGGTGATGATTTCAGATTGTAAAGCGGTATGAAGGGAGTTTGCCCATGTGATGAGGAAGTGAACATAGTATGGCAGTTGATTTTAGTATTTTGAATGACCGTGTGTTCAATGCGACAACCAGGGTTTTTCTTCATGAAAATTGTGTGTAATCCAGAGAATTGTGTGTAGTGGTTTGAAAAGAGTGTGTTTTAAAACTGGAATGTGAGTGGAAGGAAGAGAAGGAAGGAATTGTGTTTAGTGTTCAGTGACATTGGTTAGGGGAGTTGGGAAATGGGTGAGATGTTCCGAGAATTGTGTGAAGTACCAGAAATTGTGTGTAAGCAATCGAGAAAAACTGTAAGTGCAATATGAGGTACCAGGAACTCTGTGTGACCAAAGACACTCTGATTGACCAGGAAACTGTAATCAGACGTGATATCAAGCTGCCTGGATAAAGTCTCCTGGGAGAGGAGAGGAGAGAAGGAAGGAAGGGATGAGAGAGAGCAGAGAAAGAGAGAGAGAAGAGAAGTAAGGAAAGAGAGAGAGACGAAAGGAGAAAGAGAGATAGAGAGAGAGAGGAGACAAGAGGAGAGGAGAGAAGGAAGGAACAAGAGAGCAGAGAGAGACAGAGAGAGGGGTACGAGAGAGACCAGAGGAGTGGAGGAAGAGAGAGAGAGAAACCATGTGAGTGATAGAGAGAGAAGAGAAGAGAAGAGAAGAGAAGAGAAGAGAAGAGAAGAGAAGAGAAGAGA
>NW_026945577.1:422500-424674 GCF_034702125.1 Engraulis encrasicolus | reverse complement strand
ACAAATGATCTCCAAGCCGAGCCGGTCGTTTTAGTGTTTGAACGGTGTCTCTATCTGGAAAGACCTAGGAGGAGATCCATTTTCTATTTTTACCGCCCTGCACAAGAGAATAAAGCAAGCAAGCAAGCATAAACTTTACTTAGAGATTACTAGAATCTGGCCTTGCTCTGCAAGCCCGCTTAAATATCCAGTCACTGTTTATTTGCTGCAACAATAGAGGTCAGACGAAATATGAACAGTACAATAGTAAAGTGCATTGCAAATACTGAAGTAATCTGTGCGTTACTGGCAGTTATTACGTTATGGTCATCGTTATTACATTATCAAAGCTTTTTTTTAGTGTAAGGCCCATAACGTAATAACATGCCCATAACGTAATAACTTATTACGTTATGGGCAGAACGTTATTACGTTATGGGTAAGGAATTTTTATTACGTTATGGGCAAGTTATTACGTTATGGGTTTTATTACGCCCAAATTATTACGTTATGGGCAGTTATTACGTTATGGGCAGTTATTACGTTTTGGGTTCTTACAAACCTCCAACTAGGCATGCACCGATACACATTTTTTCACTTCCGATCCGATCCCGATATCTAAATTTGGATATCTGCCGATACCGATACTACTCTGATCCAATACCAAAACCACATATATGCATGGGTTTCAACTTGAGGTATGCCCAAGTAGACTATTTAGTCAGGAAAGGGAGTCAGAAGAACAGGAAAAAAATTAATAGGTAAAAAGTAACAATTCCATCCTGAAAACTGATATGCAAGTGATATGATTTCAAATTTACATTACGCCTGGCTCAATGTGAGTATCAGGAAAATTCGATACTTAGGAAAAATTCCGATCCGATCTCTGAATTATGTTGATATCTGAACCAGATACCGATACGCCCATACCGATATCCCATCCCTACGCAACCCTCTGGCCAGCATTCTAACCATTGAGCCATGGCTTCCCCGGTGTTAATCCACTTATGTTGAGTACTATAGTGGAGCATCTGGTCCCATTCTCTACAGTCTGCAGTGCATTTGAAATTCGGGAAGACGTGGCCTAATGGTCAGGGAGGTGGACTTAGGATCCGAGGGTTGCAGGTTCGAATCCCCACCTGTCTTCGCCCGCCCTACCGTACACCTCCCTCCATCCATTGGCTGAAGTGCTCCTTGAGCAAGGCACCTAACCCCTCACTGCTCCAGGGACTGTAACCATTATCCTGTATCTGTAGGGCCTATGTATATTTGCATTAAAGCATCAGCTAAGTGTAATGTGATGCAATGTAATGTTGTGCGATGTATTAAGTGCAATATGAGGTACCAGGAACTAGGGCTGCACAATTAATCAAAAATAATCGAAAAAAGATCTCCAAAAAATCAATAATCGTGATTATGATTTTTTCCATAATCGTGCAGCCCTACCAGGAACTCTGTGTGACCAAAGACACTCTGATTGACCAGTGAACTGTAATCAGACGTGATATCAAGCTGCCTGGATAAAGTCTCCAGGGAGAGGAGAGGAGAGAAGGAAGGAAGGAAGGAAGAGAAGAGGGGGAAGAAGAGGGAGAAAGAAAGGTAGAGGGACAGATCAGGAGAGGAGAGAACCTGCTTGGATAAAGTCTCCAGAGGAGAGAAGGAAGGAAGGAATGAGAGAGAGAACAGAGAGAGAGAGAGAAGAGAAGTAAGGAAAGAGAGAGAGAAGGAAGGAAGGAATGACAGAGAGAGAGGAGACAAGAAAGGAGGAGAGGAGAGAAGGAAGGAACGAGAGANACAGAGAGAGGGGTACGAGAGAGACCAGAGGAGTGGAGGAAGAGAGAGAGAGAAACCATGTGAGTGATAGAGAAGAGAAGAGAAGAGAAGAGAAGAGAAGAGAAGAGAAGAGAAGAGAGAGGAGATGAGAGGAGGTAGAGAGAGAAAGAGGAGAAGAGAAGATAGGGAAGGACGAAGAGGGATAGAGAAAGATAGAGGGACATATCAGGAGAGGAGTGAGAGTGAGAAATAGAAAGAGAGTGGGAGAGAGAGAGAGAGAGAGAAAGAGAGATGAGAAGGGAAAAGGAGGAGAGGAGAGGAGAGGAGAAGGAAGGAGTGAGAGGAGGGTGGAGAGAGAGATGTAGATGGGAAGGCCAGACAGGAGGAGGAAAAGAGAGAAGAGGAGATAGAGAGAATACAGT
>NW_026945577.1:395000-397500 GCF_034702125.1 Engraulis encrasicolus | reverse complement strand
ACCATTACATTCTAAGTATTCGTTATTACTGGGAAAATAGCATGAAAAGGGGGGGGATCTTCTTCATGAGCAGCCATTTTGTATTACCAGACAGATTTACTGTACTTTGGTCATGCTAATAAATATTAATGTACTACTTTGAAAATATTCATGAAAAGATGAAATATGGCAACAGGCAGCACAGTTTGAATGAGCAGCATAGTTGCAATACCAACTTTGACCACCATTCTACACAGTTCACCTGGGCAGTCATGGGTAATTGGTTAGGGTATCAGACTTGTAGCTCAAAGATTGCCGGTTTGACTCCCGACCCGCCAGGTTGGTGGAGGGAGTAATTAACCAGTGCTCTCCCCCATCCTCCTCCATGACTGAGGTACCCTGACCATGGTATCGTCTCGCCACACTGCTCCCTTGGGGCGCCATTGGGGGCTGTCCCCGTGATCGGATGAGGCATAAATGCAATTTTGTTGTGTGCAGTGTGCACTTGTGTGCTGTGGAGTGCTGTGTCACTATGACAATGGGAGTTGGAGTTTCCCAAATGGGTTTTCGCTTTTCGCTTTCAAAAATACATGACAAATCAAGACGTAAGTCAAGGTTGAGGCTGGATAATGTTCTTCTTATAGAGCAGGGGTGGGGAACCTTTTTTTTAATTCGAGGAGCCACTCCAAATTGATCAGAGGGCCGTAAAAGCTGTCAGAATGGCAATGACCAAGTCGTAATATATTACTAAAGGCCCTGAGCACTGTCCTAGGGATGTTATGTAGTACTAAGGTAGTAAAGTTTTTTCAGTGACTATTACAACGTTCCAATGGTGGAACGGTGTGTGTTAAGAGGCTACAAAACGTTTTTGATTGATCAATTTGTCAACAATAAAAATATGTGAAAGGTTAATTTGGCAGTGATATGGAGTGGGGCAATTGTAGAGGAGGAGGAGGAAGAGAAGGAGGAAGAGGAGGAGGAAGAGGGGGAGGAGGAAGATGCCAGTGGTGTGGAGTGGGGCGGCTCCAGATCCAGCTGCAGAACCGAAGCTTGGCTGGGGGAGCAATGTCCCCCAATGCCCCCCCGTGGCGCCGGCCCTGGGCGGCTCCAGACTGGATGCTGCTGTTGGCCAAGTGGAGGCACTACTGCTGTGGAGGAAGAGGAGGAGGAGGAGGAGGGAGGAAGATGAAGAGGAGGAGGAGGAGGATGAAGAGGAGGAGGAGGAAGAGGACGAAGAGGAGGAGGATGAAGAGGAGGGAGAGGAGGAGGAGGAGGGAGGAAGATGAAGAAGAGGAAGGAGGATGAAAAGGAGGAGGAGGGAGAAAGATGAGACGGAAGAGAGTGGAGGAGGGAGGATGAAGAAGAGGAGGAGGCACTACTGCTGTGGACGAAGGGAGGAAGAAGAGGGAGGAGGATGAAGAAGAGGGAGGAGGATGAAGAGGAGGGAGGAGGATGAAGAGGAAGATGGAGAGGTGAGGAGAAAGAGAAAGAGGGAGATATAGAAGATGAGGACAAGTATGGAGGTAAGGAAGAGGAGGAAGAGGAAGAGGAGGAATATGGAGAGAGCAGGGGGAGGAAGAGTGTTTGGGGCTCTGTGAGGCACACTGCTGAGAAAGAGGAGGAGGAGAGAGAAGAGGGGGAGAAGGAGGAGAGAGGAGGGGGACAGAGGAAGAGAGGAGATAGGAGGAGGAGAGGAGAGAAGAGGAAAGAGGAAGAGAAGAAGGCAGGAGGAGGAGAGGACGAGAGGAGGAGGAGGACAGCACGAGATGAAGAGGAGGAAGAAGAGAAGGGAGATATAGACGAGGAGGAGAAGGAGAGGAGGAGGAGGAGAGAGGAGGAAAAGGAGATGGAGGAGAGGAGAGAGGAGATGAAGAAAAAAGGAGGAGATGAAGAAGAGGGAGGAGAAGGAGAGGAGATGAAGAGGAGGGGGGAGGAGGAGGAGGTGGAGAAGGGAGGAGAAGAGGAGAGGAGGAGGAGAAGAAGGCATAGTCTATATAGAAGTGGAGGATGAGTTGGAAAGTGAGGAAGAAGACGAAGAGGAGAGGAGAGGAGGAGAAGAAGGGAGAAGAGGGGGATAAGTAGGAAGGTGAGGAAGAGGAAGAGGAGAGGAGAGGAGGAGAATGAGAGAGATATATAAGAGGAGGACGAGTAGAGAGTGAGGAAGAGAAGGAATATAGAGATGAAGATTGTTTGGGGCAGAGGTGCATCACTGCTGAGGGAGAGGAGGAGGAGGAGAGGGGAGAGGTGACGGAGGAGAAGGAGGAGCAGGAGAGGAGAGAGGAGGAGAGGAGAGGAGAGAGGAGGGGAGGAGAGGAGGAGAGGAGGAGAGGAGGGGAGGAGAGGAGGAGAGGAGAGGAGGAGGAGAGGAGAGAGGAGGAGAGGAGAGGAGAGAGGAGGGGAGGAGAGGGGATGGAGAGGAAAGGAGAGGAGAGAGGAGGAGAGGAGAGGAGAGAGGAGGGGATGGAGAGGAGAGGAGAGGAGAGAGGAGGAGAGGAAAGAGGAGAAAGGAGGAGAGGAAGAG
>NW_026945577.1:390000-392500 GCF_034702125.1 Engraulis encrasicolus | reverse complement strand
TGGAAGCACTGAATCCTGCTTAATTTGAACTAAATTCTATTGATTTCTATGACCATACATCGGCAGAAAAACCCATCCAAATGTCATTTTTGGCCTTTTTTTTACCGGCAGATGGCTATCCTAAGTAGCCCAATTGGGCGGGAAACCACCCAATCTGGCAACACTGTCGTTCATTAAGGCGCACGCTTGTTCAGCAAATAGGTCTCCACCGGCAACCCCATCTGAATGAAAGGTTTTCATGTGAGGGAAGCCAAACTACAGATTTTGGTGAAGATGCTCCACACTTTTAGCAGCTCAGAGTGAGAGTGAGAAGAGTGGGTGGATGGGATTTGAACCTGTGACCTGTGACCCTCTGATCTGCGTAAAGCCCATCTCCTTAACCAGCTTACCGCCTTAACCAGGACCATAACATTACCTTACATTATCTTACACATTACCTCACATCACACTGGGCAGTCATGGATAAGCGGTTAGGGTGTCAGACTTGTAGACCAAAGGTTGCCGATTTGGCTCCCGGTCCACCAGGTTGGTGGGGGGAGTACTTAACCACCATCTCCACCATCTTGCTCCATGACTGAGGTACCCTGAGCATGATGCCGTCCCGCCGCACAGCTCCCTTGGAGGGTGTGTGTGTGTGTGTGTGTGTGTGTGTGTGTGTGTGTGTGTGTGTGTGTGTGTGTGTGTGTGTGTGTGTGTGTGTGTGTGTGTGTGTGTGTGTGTGTGTGGTCAGAGGTGAATAAGGCAGAAGTAGAAGCAAAAGGAAAGGGTTTTTTTTTTAACCCTCATTAGGTCGAGTGGATTAACTGGAGTAACTCCTATGTAATAGCATGTACTTAGTGTACTTAACCCATTAAGACACAGCGTTGTAAACTTGCTGTTACCAGATTGACCAATGACCAAGAAGTAGTGCATTACTAAAGGCCCTGTGTTATGTCATGGTATTGTAATACTATGGTAATTAACTTTTCAATTACTATTGCAGTGTGCCACTGGAAGTACGGTGTGCATTAAGGGGCTACATCATCCATTTACTACATTTGTACCTTCAGACCGGGGGTGGGGGGGTGGGGGGGGGGGGGGGGGGGGTCTGTTGTCCTGGGCCCAGGGAGAGAGGGGGCCAAAAATCAGGCCCTCATGACATTGTATGTTTTGGATGGGGGGCCCTTTCAGATGAATTTGTCCTGGGCCCGGCGAAAGCTGTCAGCGGCCCTGACTCCAATGATGGTCAACAGCAACACACAAACTCACTTGATTTAGACTTTTAGAAAATGATTTCAGGGCCCACTTGGAATACTGTCACGGCCCACCAGTGGGCCCCAGTCCACAGTTTGAGAATCACTGGTCTAGCCTTTTATTTTGTACATATTGTATTTTTGGGGGGCTTTTTGCGCCTCTTCTATAATAGGGTGTGCAACAGGACCAGGACCGCTGACAGCTTTGGCCTGAGGGGTATAACCAGAGAGAGTAGAGAGAGAGAGGTTCCATTGGGGTATAACTAAGAAGCTGGTGCAGGAGTAAACCTGAGAGGTAAAGAGGTAAATCACCTAATAGAAGAGCCTGGAGTCCTCTCTTTTTTTTTTTTTTTTTTAATAGATGATTTAGCTCTTAAAAGGGACACTGTGTGAGATTTTTAGTTGTTTATTTCCAGAATTCATGCTACCCATTCACTAATATTACCTTTTTCATGAATACTTACCACCACCATCAAATTCTAAGTATTCATTATGACTGGAAAAATAGCAATTTTCATACATGAAAAGGGGGATCTTCTCCATGGTCCGCCATTTTGAATTTCCAGAAATAGCCATTTTTAGCTGCAAAAATTACTGTACTTGGGCCATACTCGACAATAATAGTTTATTATTTCGTAAACTTTCATGAAAAGATCAAATTTGGCAATAGGCAACCCAGTTTCAATGAGCAGCATAGTTGCAGTACCCTTTTTGACCATTTGTGTCCCTTTAACTTCACCTGGTTTACTCCTGAACCAGCTTCTTAGTATAGGCCCCTGCTTTGGCCTGAGGGGTATAACTAAGGACCTAGTTCAGGATTAAACCCAGTGGTGTAGTCTAGAACGCAGGTATACCGGGAATACCTGCTTAAACATTTCAGGGATTTTAGTATACCCACTTAATATTATTGATCCATTATTTAGAATAGCACAAATATATACAGTATACCCACCACAAAAAAGTAGACTACACTACACTAAGTAAACCAGGTTAAGTTAAGAGGTAAATCATCTAATAGAAGAGCCTGGAGTCCTCATTTTCTTAAGAGATGAGGACTCCAGGCTCTTCTATTAGATGATTTACCTCTTAACTTCACCTGGTTTACTCCTGAACCAGCTTCTTAGTATAAGCCCCTGGCCTGGGACAAAACTGTGCAGAGCCCTGCCCCCCCGGTCCAGCTTTGGGAACAGGCACAGCTACTCGAAAATCAAGCGCCGACTGCAAAAAAGGAATCACACACACACACTCACACAACTATTTAAATAGGG
>NW_026945577.1:382500-387500 GCF_034702125.1 Engraulis encrasicolus | reverse complement strand
GTAGGAAAAGCAGGACACACACGGGACAGGACACATACCGATGAGAAAGACACACACACACACACACACACCAGACAGACACACACAGTTCCAGTGGAGAGCCGGTCACAAATACAGACTCCCGTCTGCAAACATGTACTCGTCTGAAAGACTGCAAACACACCTCTAGCTTACACAACACACACAAACACACAACCACACACACACACACGCACACACACACAATATGCTGCTCTAACGTGTCTCTAATGCCTCCATTATATAACAGAAAAACACTCACATCCGTCTCAAAAAGATTGGGTGCAGGACTAGCAAAATCACATGAACACTGAAAGTAAAGTCCGCTACACCAAGCTCCTGTTTCTCTTATTTTTAATGTGACGTTTCGGGCAGCATGCCCTTCATCAGACAGTCTGCTGCCCGAAACGTCACATTAAAATAAAAGAAACGGGAGCTTGGTGTCGCGGACCTTACTTTCAGTTTCCATTATACAACAGGACATTGATGTATTCCCATAATGTACGCCGTTCCACCGGTGAAGAACGCTGTAATAGTCATTGAAAAGTTAACTACCATAGTAGTTTGGCTGGTAGAAAAGACCAATTTATAAGCCACTTTGACCCATTAGTGAGTGTGTGTTGGCTAGTAAGATTAACATCTACTAGCCATTTTGGTTGGTGATTAAAAAAGTTAATTTAGAGACATGCTGACATTATACAGATCCTTTAGTAAATGGACTTGGTCATTGTCATTCTGGCAACAGCAAATTTATAACGCAGTGTTGTAGCCCCATAACGCAAGCCGTACCTCCAGTGGCACGCTGTAATAGACATTGAAAAGTTAAGTAGACCTACTACAATACTGTGACATAACACAGGGCATTTAGTAATGCACTAAGACTTGGTCATTGCCATATTCTGGCAACAGCACATTTATAACGGCGTGTTTTAAAGGGTTAAAGCCTAACAAGAACGACATTGACTTGTACTGATCTGGTATTGATAAGACTGTCGGAAAACCATGGTTCCTGCACTTCTTTTTGGATGGTATTTTCGGACGATTAGGGTTCCTGCACCTCTTTTTTCTTCCACTTCAAGCACTGCCTGTTTTAAAGGGTTAAAGCACAGCAAGGACGGCATTGGCTTCAAGCACAACACGCCAAACAATTCCCCCTACCCTGCCTGCCTCTCCTCCACAGTATACTGACTGACCAACACAACACAAGAAAGGCAGGCCCAGCAGTGCTTTGAGCTGTGGTGAGGAATGCTTAACACTCTGGTGCTGTGTGTGTGTGTGTGTGTGTGTGTGTGTGTGTGTGTGTGTGTGTGTGTGTGTGTGTGTGTGTGTGTGTGTGTGTGGGAGGAGAGCAGTCCGGCAGCCTGGCTTTGGGGTGGAAGAGAGGAGGGGGGTGGGGGCGGTAGAGGTCCCGCGGGACAGTGCTTGCTGGTCTCTTGGATCGGGTATGCGTGACTGGGCAAGGAGAAGAAGAAGAATTCAAACCTGGCTTCTTAACTCCGCCAAACAAAAGCAAACCGACATTCACTCCAGTAGCCTTTTCAGTGCAGTGCTGTGCGGTTGGTCGCCACACTGACTGAAGCTTCAACACTTAAACACAGAGAGAGAGAGAGAGAGAGAGAGAGAGCGCAGGATATTCACAGGAGAACTGATGCGAAATGAATCTAAAAGATGGTGTGTGTGTGTGTTTGTGAGAGGGCGAAAGGTGGTGTGTTTTTGTGCCGCCAGAACAGCCAACGCACACACGAGAGAGACACAGGCAGTGCGCTACAGTCATTCCAGAAATTTCTCTTTGATCCGTCACAATTAACGGCAGCCTTATCACATTAATATGAAAGCGCGAGACAGCCTCGTCACGGGGAAGCATCCATTTTGTAGCGCGAGCCTCGTAAATTATGTAGCAAACCAGGCGATAAGACAACACCGAGAGAGCGCCTTGAACGTCATAGCGAACCAGGGAAAACGGGGGATAATCGATACAATCAGATTTCGGATATTCCTTCAGCTGCGTTTGGTTGGGGTTCACATTCCAAACCACACACTGCTACAAGCCACACGCACACGCACACACACACAAGGAATAGCATTGGCTACGCCGAGTGCTCTTTGAAAACACAGACAAGTAGCCAGCTCGCTCCCACTAGCTTGCATTCAGCCCCTACACAGAAAACCCCCTATAGAACACAGCAGCACATGGAAACAACATAACCAGGCGCAATAGCAGTACGTTTCTTATATAAATATCAACTTTAATGTTTGCTGTAAGAATATAAAACAATTTAATTTGGGATTCTTTTCTCTTTTTTTTACAAATACATTTACAGTACATTAAACACAGTATCTGTTCAGCAGGACTTCATACATGTATGTTGAGTGTCCATAAACATCATGACACCAAACCTGTCATGACGCACGTTTGCTTGTTATTATTACCCGAGAGAGAATCGGTTTGCCCCTCGTCTCAAAGATGTCCTTTTTGATCACTATTTAGCTTTTTTCTCTCTTTCCAAATGGACACATAGCCTCCATCTCACGGGCCAGTGTGTTTGTTGTTAGTTAGGAGGCTTTTTAAAAGTAGCCTGGCTGTGGTCGGATGGAGGGACAACAGAACGGGAAACGACTGATTCAAAAAGGGCATTTCTATAAAGAAATAACTTCAATTTGAAGTACAATGCTCTGAATAACAGCAATTATTTAAGATTATCTGCTTACAAAAGCATAAATACATTAGCCGAAGACACTCCTTTTATCCAAAGCTTGAATCCAAGGCTTTGAGGCCTAGTTTAAGTTGAGCTAACAACTAAAAACAATTTAGAAAAGAAAGAAAAAGCTTTTTTTCTCTGTATATAAACCAGTAGGCTATTTTATCCGTCTTTGCATAAAGTCGATTTTTTATTTTTTTTAGTCATGTTGTTGTTGTTTCAGAGGGAACCATGTCTGCGCCATGACGCCGGCGTTTTTTGTGTCTTTTCGTTGCGCGTCTCGGGGCAAATTAACAAAAGGTAGTTAGGCCCCATTCTTCACTCCTGCTCGGCTGGGCCTGAGAGGGAGAGAGAGAGAGAAGCGAGAGAGACGCGGTGGGGGATGGGCGGCTTGTTTCAGGCACTAGTCTCTCTCTTCAGAGGAACACAAGACACACCACACACATGCCCCAGACCAGAGGTAGCCAAAATGTTTTAGGCGCGATAAGTTTTTTGGAGAGGGAGGAGGGTTGGAACCTATATAGTAGGCTATTGCGATTTTTTACGGTTAAGAAACAACAATTAAAAACTTTTTAGTTTTTTTTGTTTTTAAGCTTTGATAAAATGGGTCCCAATAACGTTGTTAATTTAACTTGGGCTATTCGTAAAAAGTACTTAAAAAAAGATCTCGCTTAAAATAAGTCATTTTTTTCTGTCGTTGTTTTAATACATTAAATACCAACCACTTGTACTGAATAGATTCGTTCTCTCTTCTCTCTTTTTTAAATAAAGAAAAAAAACTCCCCGCCCTCTACTCTCCCTCCTCCTCCTCCTCCCCCCTCGCTCCCTCTCCCTCTCGCCCACACACCCACCCCCTCCCCTTCCTAAAACAACCTCCCCAAGCTTCACCTGACTTTCTCGCTCTCTGTCATCTGCCAAAGGCCCAGGTTCAAAACTTTCAAATAGGGCAGCTGAGTAATCCGTTCGAGTCCCCGTTTAGTGATTTTTGTACATCCATAAAGATCGATTCCCGTCAGTTGCGTTAAGTGGTCCGCGATGAGCTCCAGCCCTTTGTCCGTTATCCGCACGCACTGGCCAATGTTCAGGGTCCTCAGCTCGTGCATCTGTCGCACCATCCGGTTGATGCCGTCGTCGCTGATGTGACACGAGCACAGCGACAGCGACTTGAGCTGGTACAGGCCCTGCGCGATGTAGGCCAAGCTCTGGTCGCCTATCTTGTCACAGAACGACACGTCCAGGCCCGACAGCCTCAGCGTGCCCATGGCCAGGTGCATGATTCCGGTGTCGCTGATGTTGTCACACGAGCGCAGGTTGAGCGTCCACAGGCTGGTCATGTGGGACAGGTGGATCATGCCGGTGTCCGAGATGCCGCCGCAGAAGCTCAGGTTCAGCACTCTCAGCCGCGTCAGCCCCTTGGAGATGTGCTTCAGGGACAGGTCGGTGAGCTTCTGACAGTCCTGTAGGGTCAGGTGCTCGAGGCTCAGGCAGCCCTCCGCGGCGCTGCGGGTCATGCCCGCCAGGTGCCCGATGCCCACGTCGGACACGTGTCTGCAGCTCCGCAGGTTGAGGCTCTTGAGGCGGTGAAGCCCCCATGCGATGAGCAGGAGGCCCGTGTTGGTGATGTTGCTGCAGCCCCCCAGCTCCAGCACCTCCAGGTTCTTGAGGTACTGCGCGATGCGCCCCAGGCTCGAGTCGGTGATCTGCTTGCACAGGCTGAGGTTGAGCACGCGTAACGAGGGGATCTCCTGGACGAACGCGTGACCCAGGCCGTTGTCCGTCAGGTTGTAGCAGCCCGAGAGGTTCAGGCTCTCGATGTTGGGCATCCCCTGGATCACATAGCTGAGGCTGCGCCGTAGGCTCAGGATCTGAACCCGCCGGATACCGCGGGCCTGCAGGCTGGGGAACAGCGAGGGGTTGGCCCGCCTCAGATGCAGCTTGGCCTCCACCCCCCGCCACACAGATTTGTGATAGGACGCGTCCCTCCACGCCGTACACACTTGGGCCACCCGGCCTTTGTCCCTCACGTCCAAGTAGCTGAAAATCATGGCTAGGATCTCTGGGAAGAGACACGATATGTGCGTCTCCATCTTCCGGGCCGAATAGGCTAAGACAAATAGGCTACTTCAGCTACTCAGCTAAGCTCACCTCTGTTTTCCACTCGTCGCCGAAGTATAGTCCCCCTTATCCGGAAAAAAGGGCTTAATTCCCCAGCCGTTTCTTCGTTTGTCTTTTCACATTTAACTGTTCCAAATCGATCAACTCCAGGTCCCACGTGATCCGTCT
>NW_026945577.1:370000-377500 GCF_034702125.1 Engraulis encrasicolus | reverse complement strand
GAGGGTATGAATGAATTTGTATATCTAATGGGCATTTAAAATGGGAACCAAAAGGTACAAACTGGAATTCCTTATGCAGGGGATAGGAGTAATTTTCTAAAATACATTTAGTGCTTCATTCAAGCATCCAAGTGCTTGGCAGTGAACAATTATTGCCCAGAAGACAGACTGGGCTACTTCTCAGTGACTAGACCCAGGGATGACCGGAGCACACAACATACTATTCGAGGTTTTTTTTTTTTGGTGCACAAAGTGACTGACGTTTCAACGCACCTGCGTCTTCTTCAGAGTCAAACCATACTGGAGATAGTACAGACATAATAAAGACATCATCCCTCCCTTGTGCATAGTCATTGGTTGTTCATGGGGGGTGGGGATATGCAGTAATTAACCAGTGAGGGCACTCAAGGTAGATCTTACATTTTTTGTTGTCAGTAAAAGACTTTTAAAAGTGAAATAATTTTTATTTATTTTTGGCTATGAACATTTATTTCACTTTTATTTCACTTCATGTTGAGTGCTCCGGTCATGGGCGTAATTTATGGTAGGGACGGTAGGGACACGTCCCCACCAATATTTAGCCCCCTACTGTGTAATCACGACCAGTGTTGCCGGTAACGTTGTAGTCGCACTACTTTTTTCAGTAACGAGTAGGCCTAGTCTAACAACTACCATTTCAAAACGTCAGATTAAAGTTACTTATCCGTGCGTTACTATTTCGGGTACATAGGCCTGCCTACTTTTTGTTTCAAGCGAGGAGTTTGTGGTGACGCCTGAGTATCCTATAAAAAAACGTTTTATGATAGGCCTAAGGAACTTTTATGAAAGGCGATAGAGGGATAATTTCGCCCTGCCATTAAATCAGATTGTGGAGAAATGTAGTAGCCTAGTCCTAGGTATACAAACGATTCTGAATCTTAATTAATCGAACAGTTGTGCCGACATCATCGGCAATTTCTAATTCACTATTTGGGTGCAGGGACCGGAGCTCTGCAGATGCGTAATAGTTGCGTGACAAGCAGAGAGAGGCGGAGAAAGGTGAAGGATAAAGTGGCCTATAAGAAATGTGGTATATGCGCAGCGCAGATAATAACGAATTGAAATGCACACTTGATCTACTGATACGGGTGTAGCCTATTTAAACTACCGTCGAAAGGACGGGCAGGCTTCAGAATCTTCAGTCTTCCTTTTAAAAAAATCCGTCGGACAAACCTCTGTTAACGCGACCCATGTGGTAAATGAAAGAGTTCCTAAAGGAAGGCTACACTTCGGCAAAACATTTCCCTTATTTCATATTAATAAACCTGACTTTGTTTTACAGGCTATTTAACTGTATGACTACTTGAGTAGCCTAGACTAATTGCTGCGACTTGGTTCTGATCTCGCTGAACATCCAACGCGGCTGAAATGGAAGCCTTCTTCCATGAAGAGTAACCAACATCATTCAAAAATCGCAGATAGGCCTACACCTACTCATTGTGTTGTATTGCATTTCGGTCATGCAGAAGGGCTTCAAAGCTAACTGGTATGTTGTAGCATTAAAATTCGCCTACAACGTGACACAGTTGGTGCGCAACTATGTGGTGACATCGCTGGGATTTCTGTCAAGACGCGCTGCGCAAAGACACTTGCACGCGCACGTGTGTTGCCTGTAGGCTGCTATGATGCAAACGCAGCTACAGGCAGGGAGAAAGCGAGAGATAGGGAGTTAGCCTATGAGAATGTGTTGTTTTGTATGTAGGCTACAACAGTCCACACAGCATCGCTAATTTTGGAGGATAAAAAGGGTCAGTCGGCACCGGAACCCCCCAAAAAATTATAGGTCCGGTCTTATTTGTTTTTTATTTAAAAAAACATGCAAGCTTATTTCAAGAAAAGGTTTGCAAATGTCAGTGTCATTTTTGTTGCTGTTAAAATAGGCCTAAATGTCAATAAAGTGAGTAGGCTAGGCCTATTGGCAGAACTGGTGATCCTTTTCATGTTAGGCAATACCACTTTGCTGACATTTGAACCAAAAGCTACTTATATGTTATTGGTAACAGTCTCTGGAGCAATGTTGTATCAGAACTAGCTGCTTTGGTCAATTTCACTCCAGTCATGGATGGAGGTGTAATCAGAGGTGGGATTTAAGCCTGCAACCGTGTGATTGAAAGACCAACTTCCTAAGGAACGCGTTGACATATCATCTGCTCATTGATATAACATCTGTGTGCCATGAACTTATGATTGGTAATCAGCACCCCCACACACACACACAGACACAATGAAAATGGTCAAAAATCATCCCCCTCTAAAACCATTGAGCTACATTCATTCATAGGCTAATACATTCACATATTGCGTTAAAATTGTACTTTTAACAACAGTATTTTCTAAATTTTCTCAGGGGACAAACCCCCGAACCCCCACCAATTTTGTGTCCCTACTAATGTCAAAGTCAAAGTTACTCCCTTGGCTCCGGTCATCCCTGGGTCTAGTCACTGAGAAGTAGCCCAGTCTGTCTTCTACGGCCTGGACTAGGAGCACCACAAGGGCTGAAGCGCAGACATCCTTCCTAAGCATTATTGCCCAGGGGTGAATTTCTCAAAACCAAAGTTGCTTACTACATTAGCTACTTTGTTGTTTTCAATGCATTTTCCCATTGGCAACTACCAACGTTGCTAACAGGCTAACAACTTCTCTTTTGAGAAACTCACCCCTGAGTTGTATAAAGTAGAAGTAGAAGTACTCTTACAGATGTAATAACAACAGTTGTAGTGTGGTATTAGATAGTTGAAAGTCTCAACTACTTGAAACCATGTAATGGTAAATGGTAAATGGACTGCATTTATATAGCGCCTTTCCACTCATTTGAGCACCCAAAGCTCTTTACATTGTATGCCTCACTCACATTTACCCATTTACTCTCACATTCGCACACCGGTGGCTGTGGTTGCCACGCAGGGTACCACCCTGCCACCAGGAGCAACTTGCAGTGTTGTAGTGGGGATTTTTAAAGTGGGGCTACGTGATTTGTGAGGTCATCAAATAATTAGGCAACTTATCATGTCCTACTGACGTACTGTTATTTTTCTCCGTTCTCATCTGTTTGGTCCATCACCTGCAATATTGATATGTGGTCATTCCTTTTTGGATTTAAACATGGGCAAAAGGTTTTTTTTTTTAAATCTCAGCTCAGGAAAAGTGGGTGGACTACCCCAGTGTACCGCGTCCACTACACCCCTGGTAACTTGGGGTTAAGTATCTTGCTCAAGGACACATTGATGGGGTCAGGCAGAGCGGGGCTCGAACCTGCAACCTTTAGGTTTGCAGAACGGCTCCTATACTACCATGAAGTCCATGGAAGCCAAGAACGGGAACAGCAGGATCCTCAAGTAGTGGGCAGCCATTGCCTAATGGCCAGGGAGGGGTTTTTAAAGGGGCACAAGGTAGGATGACGTCATTTGCGTGGTACCCGTGGCATGCCGGTCTCAAAATCTACACCGAATGCTGTAAAATGCTGTTCAAATTGACTAGCTGTGAGACCGTTTTTCATCACGGAATGCCAGCAGCTGATACAAATCTGTATATGGTATGTAAAGCAATGTTTTCAAATGAAAAGTGTTTCCCACGACGCTCATTCGGACCGCACTGCCAAAAGTTGCATGTGGGTTTTTCTGACAGCGGACCGTGGAAATGGTCGCGAGAGCCATCGTTCACATACTAATGACTCGCATAAGCATGGGCTGACTCGGGACCGTGATTAATTAAACTTTTAATCCTACCTGGAGCCCCTTTAAAGGTGCCCTGTGTAATATTTTTGATAGTTTATTTCTAGAATGAATGCTGCACTTTCACATACTAGTAAACATGTGCGTATTACTTAGAAAATACACAGTATTAATTGAAAGATCAAGACAGCTGTGGACAGCACAGCATGCATAGTTGCAATACTTACTCTGGCCACCATACCACACAGTGCACCTCTAAGATCAGAGTGTTGCCGGTCCAAATCCCACCCTTACCGCTTCCTACACCTCCATCCACGGCTGGGACCCACCCAGGAATAAGCTGGATAGCGTGCGCTTTGACTATAGCCTGCCAGAACTATCTGAGGTCGCTTAATTTAATCTTAAGCTAATTACCAATCACACGGTTTGGTGCCAGTCTGTTGGCACGTACACTTGAATGTCCCAAACATGCCGTCAAAATGCCCTCAAACATCAGCTTCACTTAGCTGATCACGTATTTTACATTACTTGAATTGCATTGCCCTTAGCTATCACTTTTATCCAAAGGGTTGACATGACTGAGGTGTATTGAGTACCTTGGTGTTTGATGGATGAATGAAATGCCAGGTGAGGATACATTTCATTGCAATGCACTGTGTGTTGTGTTGGGTTAGCAGGCAGTGCCTACTAGCTAATAGGGATGTAGCTCGACTTTCACCTCACTTCACTTCACTCAGTTTGCCTACATGGCATAAGGAAGTTAATAAAGCTGATTGCTGTGCCTAAGTTGGGTCTATGTCAATGGCTAAGAGTTAGGAAGACTTAGGAAGGTTAAAACCAATGCATTTTCAAAAATATCCTGCTACGTGGAAATGACACCTAAGTTATACAGCTACAGTATGTAATACCATGTGCTAGTGTTGTAATTACATAAAAATATGTTGTTGTTTTTTTTACTTTCGACACCTCTGGTGAGGGTACATTTCATTGCAATGCACTGTGTGTTGTGTTGGGTTAGCAGGCAGTGCCTACTAGCTAATCGGGTATGTAGCCCGACTTTCACCTCGCTTCACTTCACTCAGTTTGCCTACATGGCATAAGGAAGTTAATAAAGCTGATTGCTGTGCCTAAGTTGGGTCAATAGCTGTGCCCAAGTTGGGTCAATGTCAACGGCTAAGAGCCTAATCTTGATAGTTTTTTGTAATCCGATCTAATAGACATGGCTATTTTGGTTAGCTTCGCTAATTAGCATTGCTGATACTGAGCAGTAGCTCACCTCAAACGTGGCTGTGATGCGATTTAATGTTTATCAGTTGTCATAACATTGGTGACGTCAGTAGGCTACGTGATGTTTGGACTTCTGGGAAGTTAGTTATATTTGTGAAGATGCTAATGCTAGGTTAGGCCGGCTGCACTGCGGCGCACTTTTGCTTCCAAATTCCGACCCCCAAACCCAATTTCACACAAACGTAGCATTGATAGTCAATGGGCGGCGCCGACAAAATAGAAATCGTCTGTAATTGCTATCCGACATCGGCGAATTTCACACAAACGTAGCATTGATAGTCAATGGGCGGCGCAGACAAAATAGAAATCGTCTGTAATTGCTATCCGACATCGGCGAATGTCCGGCGACATCGGCGCCGGTGTGCAGGGTTCTATTGAAAACAATGGAATCGAACTTTTGCGGAGCAGTGCTCAGCACTTTGTCGGAGCCAATGTGCGGAAGCCCTTAGGAGCATAAGTAATGTATGTGTTTACCTGAGTTATTAAAGGGGCTCCATGTAGGATTAAAAGTTTAATTAATCATTGTCCCGAGTCAGTCGATGCTTATGTGAGTCATTAGTAAGTGAACGATGACTCTCACGACCACTTCCACGGTCCACTGTCAACCCCAAGTCCGAACGAGTGTCGTGGGAAACACTTTTCATACGAAAAAAACGCTTTACATACTGTATTCAGATTTGTATCAACTGCTGGCATTCTGTGATGAAAAACATTCTCACAGCGAGTTTATTTAAACAGCATTTTTTCATTACTGTGTAGATTTTGAGACAGGCATGCCACGGGCACTGCGCAAACGACGTCATCCTACACTGTGCCCCTTTAATAAAAGGCTTCAACTTGAGATTCAGTCTCGCATTGTCATGGCAATAGTGCAAATGAATGCTATGAAATGTTTTTTGTGTAATGTAAAGTGTAATGTACTGTGTGCTGTGAAGTTTTGTATGTAAACACAAGGACTACAAAGCTTTTATTTTCACTCATGTGATCCACAAACCCCACTGCTTATCTCGCTAGCTAACTAAGCTGATTGTCACTTTAACCATCAGTAGCTTTGTCTAAGTAGGGTCAATGTCTTCAATATCTTACAGGTAGGTGGATGTAACCAGACCTAATGGCTACAGTTGGCACTACATCCTGTTCCCCTTAAAGTGGGTTAAGTGGGAGTCTGCAACTTGTTTTTAGCCACATTACCTTGAACTGTTGTGGGATTCCGAGAGTGGAATATGAAATAGCCCATTACGCAGAAAAGACGAGTACTCTAGCTCTCTCGTCAAAAGCCTGTAGTCTTGTTTACAAAATTGCAGTGCTCTCTCGGAGGGGTGGGTAGGTGCCCAGTCACATGACTTTGCTGATATCTTGGAGGACGGGACAGGAATTTGAACACTTTGGTATTTTTGGGGTAAAATTGGGAATTATGTGAAATGAGCAACTGAAGATATAGCGGTTTTGGGTGTTCTGAACAGCTTCCAAAATCCCAGAATCAAACCTTTACATTTGTCAACTGCATATACGCTGCATTCAGGTTCTTCAGATTTGAGCTGTTTTGTTAAAAATGTGGGTATGTCAGAGCTGAATGAGCACATTCTAATGCAAAATGAGGGTCCAAGCTTTTAAATGCAACTTATTTCATATTTGTATGTGCTTCAGAGGCTGAGATATTTTTGTTTTAAAGGGGAAATCCGGTATAAAATGGCTTAGTGCAGTGGTTCTTAACCTGGGGTGCGGGCACCCCCTGGGGGTGCGCCAGAGATTTCAGGGGGTGCGCAGGATTTTGTTTGTTTTGAGGTTGTGAACAAAATTCTGCTTCCAAACATTATAATTAGGCAAAATCAAGACCAAATTAAAACATGTTTTGGTCCCCATGTAAAGTCATTATAGTATTAATGTCTAATGCAAGAATCATTGTAATTAATCACATAAATCATTTTTAGTGCATATATTCTACACGTGTAGACGTTTGGATTGGGGGTGCGCGGCTTGTCTTGGGCATAGGTTAGGGGGTGCTTCAAGAAAAAAAGGTTAAGAACCACTGGCTTAGTGTTATAACATGATGCTGAGGGCTAACTCTGGGCACACACCTCAACTCCATTCGTGCTTTCCATTCAGAAATCCAGCGCTAGTTAGCTGATGCTAACATTTCTCTTTTGCAGCGAGTATATCAGCATCGATTTAGCCATCGTAATGAATTTCTATTTTCCACCAATTTACAACGGTCAAAATTTCCTTCGGTAGAGTCGCGGGGTTGTTGACATGTAAAACGAGGCATAGAGAACTTTGTTATCGCACAGTTTGTGTAGAAACAATGCCATTCTTATATATCATTTTTTTTGACCCAAAATCAGTAGAAGCAAAAACTTTTGCACAGGTTTATGCCTCAAATATTTACTGTTGCTCTTTTGGAGACATAAAAAAGCACTTTAGATAAGTCCTAGCACCCCCACACAAAGCCCACACACCAAAAAAACTAATGCATGACTAGGCGAAAATGTACAACAACTGCCCA
>NW_026945577.1:355000-360000 GCF_034702125.1 Engraulis encrasicolus | reverse complement strand
CCACGTAGCAGATATTTAAAATCCAGGTATAAAAAGCAGGAGAAAAAAATATCCTGTTTAGGGGGCTGAAACGCATTTCTTACAATGGAGGATTTATTTTTATCCACATGTTGCGTTTACACCTCAACAGGAGAAAAAAATACCCTGCTAAAAAAATGCTATGTGGGAAACAGCACCTCATAGTCATCGGCAGCTGTGGCCTGATGATGGGGGAGTCAGCCTTGGTACCAGGAGGTTGCAGGTTCGAGTCCCATATCACTCGAACTTGCACGGGTGAGGCATAAATTCAATTTCGTTGTGTGTAGTGTTCACTTGTGTGCTGTGGAGTGCTGTGTCACAATGACAATGGGAGTTGGAGTTTCCCAATGGGCTTTCACTTTTCGCTTTCATATCATCCATGGCCTAAGTGCCGTAGACCAAGGCTCCTAACCTAATGCTGCTCCAAGGACTGTTACCAGTGTGCCCTGTAAAAAGCATGTAACTGCAAGTGACTTTGGGCAGCAGCGTCCAGTCATTTTAACCCATTTTAGCCTAAGCCCTTTTTGGGAAAAGGTGCTCTCTCCCTATTAAAACCTAAATATATCAGCCTCTGAAGCGCATAAAAACATGAAATAAGTTGCATTTAAAAGCTAGAAACTGCACCAGAATGTGTTCATTCAGCTCTAACTTACCCAGATTTGAAATAAAACAGCTCAAATCTCAAGAACCTGAATGCAGCGTATATGTCGCTCCAGGACACAATGGGTTAATATAGGGCCCATCTCATCTAACCTTATCTATCCTCCCGTCTTTGCCTTGTGCTGGTGTCCTTGTGCTTCGTTGGCCCCCTGCTGCCAAGGAGAAATTTCCCCGCTGTCAGCTTAGGCACAACAGTTTTGGGGGACTTTTCCCCATTCAACATCCCGATTGCAAAAGAGAAAATGACTTCCGAATGGGCCCAGGCCATCTTAATCCGGCCAGGCATGCTGTGACTTCACTCCCAGACACTGCCGACGTAAGAACAGGTGGGCTTGTAGCCTGTACTTCCCTACCATATACAATGGCACTTCTACAATGACATGCTGAATGCTGTATTTACATTATATGACATTACACTTAGCTGATGCTTTTATCCAAAGCGATTTGCAGGATTTTTCAAATTATTTTTAAGGGCTTTTGTGTCTCTGTTTGTATATAGGACAGTGGAGAGCATGACAGGAAGAGAGTGGGGGAGAGAGATGGGGCAGGGGCTGGTTAGGGACCCAGGCCGGACTGGAACCACGGAGCAGTGTGGGGGTAGGTGCCTTGTTCAAGGACACCTCTGCCAGAGAGAGTGGAGAGAGAGAGGTTCCATTGGCCTTATATTGGCGTTCTATTATTGCAAGGCGGAGGGGGGGAAGGCAGACCTAAGCAGACCTAAGGACTGTTCTATTCAATGCTAGTAGTATTATGACACGCCCCTTTAGGCACATCGTAACCTGGTCATGTTAGGTGCCCAGCAACCTATTACAATGGCATATCTCTATATAGGCCTACTTAAAGAATCTCTGCCTCAGGCATGGAGTTAGGTAGGGAGTGCAAGGGTGGGATTCGAACCTGCAACCATCTGATGTAAATCCAGTCTCATTAATTATTTGGTCACAGCTATATATCTCTGGTCAAGATGCATCTCTCCAAAATTTTGGTTCAGGTTCATTGTCTACATTGTCCATTCACTGCACCGTAACACTTCACAGCACTGCTACTGCTTATGCATAGGCCTATTTACCACTTATAATTATGCCTTGCATTATATTGTAGGCTTATATTGCTTATTCAAATGCGTATCCATATAGCATTTTTTAATTGCATATTGCTTTATTATGTTTCCATTATGTTTCTAGTTTGCCAATGCGTTTGACTGATTGCCCTCTGTGTCATGCTGGTTTTGTGCATAACTGCATACCAGCACTCTTTTCTGGGAGCCATAATAGTAGACCCCTATCTATGTTTTTCTCCTTACAACTTTACAACAGATGTCAGAGCTTTTTAAAGTTCCTCTTAAAGTGTAGACCTGACACAATAACTTTCTTAGTACATTTATTTAATATGGTGAGGTATTATTTTATTACTCAGCAGGTAAGGCCTATATGTTTTCCCTCCTGCTTTTCTTTTGGTCATCAGAACGCCTAAAGTTCCTCGCGCTTTTAATTAGGTGGAAGGGGGCGCTTTCATTTCCTCTCATTCACGCGAGGATTACGGGAGTTTATCGCGTGCTCGTGGGTTCGAATAAAAGCGCCGAGCTGCGGTGAATGGGGATTACAGGGGCGCGCGAACTTTGATGACAACCTAAACATTTTCCAAACGGCTAGCTCCTTTGTGCTCGCGCTCTCACTTTCTCGCATGCTCCCGCGCACTCGCACAATACCCAACCGATTGAAAACCATAATTATTCACGTCTCTCTATAGAGGAGGAAGAGAAAGAGAGGGGTGACCTGAGACAGAAATAAAGCTTTTAGGGTTTTTAAAAGGGGGCGACATGGCTTCAACGTGGGGGATTAGCAGCGGGCTAGCCCCCGGTATTAAAAGCCAAGCCAACTGAGGCGGTGAATTTAACCGACAAGCTGTGGGCCATAGCGGGTCGGGTGGCAGGTGACTTGGGATATGAGCGCATCACAGGTGTGGTAGCTGGAGTAGTTTTGGATAGTGTGCGCTGCGCACCTCCACATAACACTTTTTTTGCAGGTGCCATGCAAAAGTGTCAGACAGTTGAATGAGGTAGGTCTGCACACTACGTTCCAAAAAATAAACTTTTATTATTTAAAAAGCAACGTTTTAATCACCCTGATATAATAGCCTATGCGTAATGAAGATCTAAGGTGATCCAAACGTTGCTTTTTAAATAATTAAGTTTATTTTTGGAGCTTATTGCCAGTGTGCAGACCTCCCTCAAGTGGTAGCAGGAGTATGCTACACACGCGGGACCGAGGACCGGGCTTCTGATGAGCGGGTAATGTATTGCAAGCAGCCAGGGCGTGAAATATCCCGCGGGGTCTCTCCGCTGTCCCTCCAGCTTCTTCCTCGCGGTTTTGCCTTATTTCTCATGCACGCTCTGATAGCTTCCCTCTATTGCGCAATCACGCGACTTTGGCCGGCTGGCCGGCCGGTAGTCAGTCTAGGCGACCCCCCACCCAGGTCGTTTGTGTGTGTGTGTGTGTGTGTGTGTGTGTGTGTGTGTGTGTGTGTGTGTGTGTGTGTGTGTGTGTGTGTGTGTGTGTGTGGAGAGAGAGAGAGAGAGAGAGAGAGAGAGAGAGAGGAGGGTCTCCAGGGTGTGGGGAGAAAGGGGGGTAGGAGGTGGGATGAGACGGGCATTCAGGGCCAGAGAGACGGGAGACGGCGAAGTGTGCTGTTGCAGCCTACGGACGGACGTGAATGAGGACCAACAATGGAATAACCGGCGAACTGTGCTGCCCTGCGCCGTGTCCCGTAGCCTACGCAGGCCTGTCTCGGATTCTCCAATTATCGTCGCGTATCCCGCTTTCCTTTTGGTCAGAGTGGAACAGAAACGTTTAACTTTTGCGCACTCGGAAATGTCAGACCTCTAGAATGAACTGTTCATTCATTCATGTTCGGAAGCATAGGAACGACTAGGAGTGCTTCTCTCTCTCTCTCTCTCTCTCTCTCTCTCTCTCTCTCTCTCTCTCTCTCGCTCTCTCTCTCTCGACCGGAACTCTTCTTTAAACTTGGGGCGAGGTGAGGTGAGGTGAGGAGAGGTGGAGGTGGACACTGCTGCTTTGCTTTTTGGGGCTCTCCGATGCGAATGATGCCGAGGAAACCCTCTCTGTCTTCTCCCTAGACCACAGCAGCAGCGAACTAAGGACAGCGCTGTGTGTGTTTACTTTTGCCAGGAGGAACCTCCTTTAACCGTCAGATCAGCTCCCTCGAGACCTGTTGGCGTGTGCGCGAGCGATTATGGCACGGAGACCGAGTGGGGCACCGAGGAATTCTCCCGGGATTCATCACGTGATGACGGCGTTCGCTCTGCTCCTCGCGTTCAGCTCGCAGCTGCTTTCGGTGGTGGACGCCAACTCATGGTGGTAAGATGCTGAACACACACACACACACACACACACACACACACACACACACACACACACACACACACACACACACACACACACACACACACACACACACACACACACCGGAGCTGCAGTCAACAAGACAGACAGACTGGGGCCGACCGAGTCGACCGGTTGAACTTCACTTAACTTCACTTCAGTGGCTTCAGTCAGTAGATGGGTGAGTGGGTTGCGGGGCAACAGGCAGGCAGCCCACGGGGGAACTTAGCACACACACTCGGCCATCAGGTCATCACTGCAGCCGGGCCACCATGCGAACAAATGTGGGGGCGCTGTCAAAATATTTACCCTGCATGCCATGAGGCACAAATGGTGGCTGTTTGTGTGGAGGGGACTGGGGAGACACACCCGACCCGACAGGAACGCAGCTTGACCTTGCGACAGCGAGAGGAGAGAAAGGAATAAATGATGAGAGAGAGAGAGAGAGAGAGAGAGAGAGAGAGAGAGAGAGAGAGAGAGAGAGAGAGAGAGAGAGAGAGAGAGAGAGAGAGAGAGAGAGAGAGAGAGAGAGAGGTGTTTGGGGGGCAGAGAGATGCTGCGCCTGACTGATGTTGTTACTGTCGACAGACTTTTTCTTCTTTCATTAGTCAGATATTTCGCTAAACTCTTGACATGAATAAGACACGTTTTTAATCAGCCTAGCATGGATTCCATTTTGAATTTTAAGTCATACGTGTTGTTTATAGTCTTCCTATTAAACTATACTAGTAGGCTATATGTTTGTGGTGTGCATAAAACGTGTGTGTATAAACAGGATGTATTTTTTGGCTGGTCCGGGGTGATGTGCGTAAAATGTATCCTATGTTACAGGTGTCTGTCTGTATAGCATTGCTAAACAGGCTATTGTTCTGAATATAAAAACATTCTTGTTGCTTATAGCCTTCCTATGACAGCAGGTGG
>NW_026945577.1:347500-350000 GCF_034702125.1 Engraulis encrasicolus | reverse complement strand
TGTGTGTGTGTGTGTGTGTATCAGGGAGACAGTGTTCACATATGCTGTCAGTACGGCTGACGTCGTGGAACTTACCTCTGTGTGTGTGTGTGTGTGTGTGTGTGTGTGTGTGTGTGTGTGTGTGTGTGTGTGTGTGTGTGTGTGTGTGTGTGTGTGTGTGTGTGTGTGTGTGTGTGTTTGTGTACCAGGGAGCAGGGAGACAGCATGGAACTATCCTGTGTGTTTGCTTATTTATATGTAGGCCTATGTGTGTGTGTGTGATGGAGTGACCATCACTAAGATTGTGAGTGTGTTCTGACTGTCACAGCAACAAGCCCGGCTCTTTGGTGTAGTGGTCAGAGCCCCAGTTTACTACTCCAGAAGGTCTGGGTTCGAGTCCCAGGACTCCCAGCTGGGCAACTCTCTTCCCCTTTGCTACAGTGTGTGTGTGTGTCTGTGTTTGTGTGGATTGGTGCATGCGGTGAGCCGGTCGTGGAACATACAGTACCTGATGTTGTGTGTGTGTGTGTGTGTGTACACCAGGGAGTAGGGAGACTGCGTTCACCTGTGCGACGGGTGTGGTGCATGCGGTAAGCCGGGAGCGTGGAACTTACCTGATGTTGTGTGTGTCTCTGTGGTTCACGTGTGTGTGTGTGTGTGTGTGTGTGTGTGTACCAGGGAGCAGGGAGACAGCTTCTCTGTTTTTCTGTGTGTGCCTGGGCGAGAGTGTGTGTGTGTGTGTGTGTGTGTGTACCACAGGAACAGAGTGTAGAACTTACCTATGTGTTTTTCTGTGCCTTGTGTGTGTGTGTGTGTGTGTGTGTGTGTGTGTGTGTGTGTGTGTGTGTGTGTGTGTGTACCAGGGAGCAGGGAGACGGCGTTCACCTATGCCATCAGTGCGGCGGGCGTGGTGCATGCGGTGAGCCGAGCGTGCCGGGAGGGCGAGCTGTCCACATGCGGCTGCAGCCGAGCCGCGCGACCCTCCGACCTGCCGCGCGACTGGCTGTGGGGCGGCTGCGGAGACAACGTGCATTATGGGTACCGCTTCGCCCGGGAGTTCGTGGACGCGCGCGAGCGAGAGAAGAACCACCCCCGAGGGACGCCGCAGCACGCACGGACACTCATGAACCTACAGAACAACGAGGCTGGGAGACAGGTAAAGACACACGCACACACACACACACACACACACACACACACACACACACACACACACACACACACACACACACACACACACACACACACACACACACACACACACACACACACACACACACGCGCACACACACACGCGCACACACACACACACGCGCACACACACACGCGCACACACACACACACGCGCACACACAGAACCACAGCAGGGGATCGGGAGGAGATCACACACTCTCATGAACCTACAAAAGAACGAGGCTGGGCTACAGGTAGATAGATATAAACACACACACACACACACACACACACACACACACACACACACACACACACACACACACACACACACACACACACACACACACACACACACAACCACCCTAGAGGGTCGACGTAGCAAGCACGCTCTCTCATGAATCTACACAACAACGAGGCTGGGTGACAGGACGATAGATATGAAGATACACTCACACACACACACCTCCTTTTTGGACTTTAAATTGATAAAATTTGTGCATTTTATATGTCTGAGGGAAGGAGGTTGACAGCATGAAAGCACAAACACACCAAAAGCGACAGAAGTACTTCACTTTATATTGAGTCGCTGGTGAAAGAACAGACAAAAGTGACTTGGGCGATTTGGGTGAATCGAGGGGCAGCTTGTAGTTGAACTTCAGCCAATATCATGCTAATTAGCTATGACCGCAGCCAGGGAAGCCGACAAGGGGGGACAAAGGGGTCACTTGTCCCGGGCCCAGAGAGAGATTGGGCCTTGAATCTGATCATCATTAAATTGTATGTATTGGGTTTGGGGCCCTTACAGATGTCTTTGTCTTGGGCCCAGCCAAAACTGACAGTGTCCCTGACCGCAGCCACTTGGCATGTTTCGAATGCTTGCATCCTGCTTTTAACGGGCATACTCTGACGCTTCTAGCGCCTGTGTCGCTCTTGCTGTGAAGACAGTGCGGCCACTCTTTGTAGCTTTGGTCTCTTCTGGTGTGTTCTACAGCTAAAGAGCAGTGCAACAGCGTGTTGACATAGAGCTTGAAAGTCCCGCCCCTTAGTTACGCATTTCACGGGACCTAAGCTGACCATCTAACAACGTGGTAGCAAGTAAATATCTTCTGATCTCAGTCATTATATGCGCTGGGCTACAAATGTGCTGTTTAAGAGGTTAGACAAAGATTATTCATGCAGAAGTATCAATGTTTTGTTCCGAGGCCGTCTGCATGAAAACTGTGAAGAAACATAGCTTTCTAAAAAGTTTGGGGGTTCGTATGAAAAATTAAACAAAAATATCAGAAACAACAGGTATATGGAGCTCAAGGCACAGGTATATTGATCTTGTGGTATCATTTCAATA
>NW_026945577.1:340000-342500 GCF_034702125.1 Engraulis encrasicolus | reverse complement strand
TTGTCTATGTCCACACCTATTACCAAAGTCTATGTCTATGTCTGCATGGGAAAGTAAGAAACGTAATTTCAATTCTTTGTATGACCAGTGCATATAAAGAAATTGACAATAAAGCCTACTTGACTTGACTTGACTCTGTCCTCCTCTTCCTCTCTCTCTATCTCTCTCTCTCTCTCTCTCTCTCTCTCTCCCATCTCTCCATGTAGGCGGTTTACAACCTTGCCAGTGTCTCGTGTAAGTGTCACGGCGTCTCCAACCTCAAGACGTAGTCAATAAATTGGTGTTAACTTTCTCTCTCTCTCTCCCTCTCTCTCCTCCGATTCCCCCCTCTTTCTCTCTCCTCCTCCTATTCCTCCTTCTATCTCTCTCTCCATGTAGGCGGTTTACAACCTTGCCAGTGTCTCGTGTAAGTGTCACGGCGTCTCCGGTTCCTGCAGCCTGAAGACGTATTGTAGAAGCAAATGTTAACTCTCTCTCTCTCCCTCTCTCTCCTCCCATTCCCCTCTCTTCCTCTGCCTCTGCCTCTCTCTCTCCCTCTCTCTCCTCCCATTCCCCTCTCTTCCTCTGCCTCTGCCTCTCTCTCTCCTTCTATCTCTCTCTCCATCCAGGCGGTCTACAACCTGGCCAGCGTCTCGTGTAAGTGTCACGGCGTGTCCGGCTCCTGCAGCCTGAAGACATGCTGGCTGCAGCTCGCCGACTTCCGCCGCGTGGGCGACGTCCTGAAGGAGAAATACGACGGGGCGTCGGCCATGCGCGTGGGCCGCCGCGGCCGCCTGGAGCTCACGGACCAGCGCTTCAACCCGCCCGCCGCGTCGGACCTCGTCTACACCGAGCCCAGCCCGGACTACTGCCTGCGCAACGGCAGCACGGGAGCCCTGGGCACGCACGGGCGTCTGTGTAACCGGACGTCCGAGGGCATGGACGGGTGCGCCCTCATGTGTTGCGGAAGAGGATATGACCAGTACAAGACCACGCTGGTCACGCGCTGCCACTGCAAGTTCCACTGGTGCTGCTACGTCAAGTGCAAACGCTGCACACAGCTGGTGGACCAGTTCGTATGCAAATAGCGCGTGTGTGCGTGTGTTATAACCTCCATCCACTCCACACACACACACACACACACACACATGCATACTTCATCATGCACCATTTCAAGACGGAGACATGGACTTCAACTTCACAGTTCGTCTGCAATAATGTGTGTGTGTACACAGAAGTAGCCTATATACAAGTGTGCATGCAAAGTAAATTCGCACACATATGCACACTCAGTTATGCACCATTTCAATGTGGAGATTGACTTTGTAAAACATGGACCTCTACTCCTCTCATTTTAAAATTGTCCACAACATCTACCAGCACGTCCACACCTTCAGCTGGTGCTGGCTGGCGACTGGTGTGAATTTTCCATCCTCACTGGTCTGAGATCAGCTTGTCTGCAATCAGGGGCGTAGCAGCAAATTGAGGGCCCTATGTACCCATCCACTCTAATAGACCCACCCCCAGTCATATATCTACATAAATCAGACACTGCGTGGGCCCCCTATACACATGGGGCCCTGGTGACTCAGTCTTACTTTACCCCCCTGTACAACACCCCTGTCACACACACGCACGCACACACACACACACACACACACACACACACACACACACACAGCACCAAGGGAGGAAGTTGTTGTTGTTGTTTTTTTTTTGCTACTGGCAAATTGATTGTGAAATTCACCAGACACCTCGATACCTTTTTTTAATTTACAATCTACCCGCAAAATCAATGGTTGCAAAATGCTACCCTTTGACACAAATTCACCTTTACACGAGTGTGACTTGTAGGTGGTGGGTTCCAGGCCCGTGTGGAGAACTAGTGCAGGATCGTCTCAGCTGCACCAGAGCCATCTAATAACAGAGTCACGTCACTCCCATAGACCTCTATGGACCAATCTTTCCACAGCAATGGCGGCTCTCATGGAGCCTCACGGAGCGTTAACATGGAAATCACCATTGACTTTAGTTCTATTAGAAGTTACTTAGTTCTAGGAGGTGGCCGTAGAACACAGAAAATGTGGTAACGGTAATGTAATTTGTTTGTACTTAACCCCTTAATGCGCACCGTACCTCCTGTGGCACGCTGTAATAGACATTGAAAGTTAACTACTATAGCACTACACTACAATGACATAACACGGGCCCTTTAGTAATACATTACGACTTGGTCATTGCCATTCTGGTAACAGCTCATTTATAAAGCCGTGTCTTAAGGGGTTAATCTTTGTTTGGTATGTGATGGTTCTGTGTTAGTTTCCAACGAACAGAAGTTTACTGTTAAGAAACATTTTAATCTACGCGAATCACATCACCAACCGACTTCCTGGTCCCCGGTTTGCGCAACTCTGTTATTAGATGGCTCTGAGCTGCACTAATGTTCATCAGGATGAGAATGACCCTTGTTCACCAATGTGGACTTCTATATTAGCCACAGGCAAATCAATGGTAAAAATTG
>NW_026945577.1:327500-330000 GCF_034702125.1 Engraulis encrasicolus | reverse complement strand
TTGACGTATTTGCGCCTGGCGCGACCTCTCGGGGAAAAGCTGCTGTCCGTTAGTTTAGTTCTTGGAAGTCTTCAAGCGAACAGAAGGCCGTTGCTAAATCTACAGCCAGCACAATTTTGGCTGCCCGTTGGCGCAGCTGTCCTCCTCTCTCACGGGTAGAAACTACACGTGATGGACTGGTGGTATGAACTGAAAGACTGGTCAAAGCAGGTGCGCGCATGCACCTCTCTCCATTGTAGGCTACGGACGGTGGGGTCGGAGTTCCAGCCGTTCCAGCCCGCCCGCAGACGCGTGTATAAATAGTTACCGTGCCTATTAGAACTGACCTGGCCGCAGGTAAGCGTCTTAGCGCGAATAAACGGCAGCCAGTCCAGGCCAAGGTGACGGTAACAACGGTAACAGGACCCAACTGCTGTTCTAGAGCACACTTGGTGGAATGTCGACCTAGACAACCAATTATCTATTGCATAATGACACACACACTGTCCCAGACCACACACATAGACACACATACTGTTCCGGACTTGTCCAGGAAGAATCTAGAGTAGCATTAACGCCAAGTCGCCAACACACACACAGACACACTGTTCTAGACTAGCTCAGGAAAAATCTGAAGTACCATGAAACACACACACACACACACATACATTACACACACACACCTACACATATACATACACACACACACACATGCGCGCGAACCCGCCACCTCCTAGTCAACGCTCCATTTTGGGCATGTGAGCACAATAACGTATAATAATTTGTATTATTATGTACTACCTACACTATGCTGCATATGATGCACAGTGAAAATTATGAGGTACAGTACAAGTGCACAATGTTAACTTGCTTGTTATGACGCCCTTTATTACACTGTCTGTACCTAAGTGATGCAACACAGGCACAGTAACATAAGATCCTAACTCATAAGTCAAGTGAAATTAGTTTCATTAATGCCCGTTTTCGGACAAATCTCTTTGGTTGCCGAATTTTCAGTGCCCCTCTAATTCTGTACTTGTGCAGGACTCAGTGTTCCTTAATATTAAAGCTGTAGTTTATAGGGATGCACCAATACCGGTACTGGTATCGGTATCGGCCCCCGATACTGCTCATTATACTCGTACTCGTACTCGTCAAGCACTTACCGATACCAGGAACGGATACTGCTTTTACACAAAACAATGCAAAATCTTGTCACGTTCTGTGGACTTGAAAGCAGCACTGAAAAAAGTGCCACCTCATACAATTACCAACATTTAAATCTACATGGAAATGGACAATACAAATATCAGAGGTGGAAAAAAACAAGGCCATGCATTTATTTTCATTGTATTTTGGTGGTAAAATGTATCGGTATCGGTACTCGGTATCGGCAAGTACACACATTAATGTACTCGGACTTGTATCGGTTTTCAAAAAAGTGGTATCGGTGCATCCCTAGTAGTTTAGAATATATTAGCCTCCTATTGGCCCCAGTGGGGGCCCACGTTGTTGTCATCAGATGGGTAGAGAAAAGCTCTCGGGATTAATGCCATGGCAATGTTTTTCTCTGTGAAATGTTTTTCTCTGTCAATGTCCTCCATGGGCCGTACTATGAAGTATGAACACAAACCAGGATTTCCCCCTGCACTTTAGGCCTACGTCGAAGGTGGCCACCTTTACGACAGACCCCACCTTCACTAGGTCCCCTGAAAATGTAACTTGTATTGTAAATGTCATTTCTAAGATTTCTTTACAACTCATCTCATATTTCATGTAAAGACTGCGTAACATTAAAATTATATGGGGGGCCGGATAAGACGACCTCAAGGGCCATAAACAGCCCTCGAGAGATAGGTTTCCCACCCCCTGGCATAGACCTAAATAAACTTACACCCCACTGTTTTCCATCAAAACCAGTAGTCGTTTTTCCTGCTTCGTTTCCCAAGTGTCCAAATGGGAGCTTGTCTGATGTAGAGGAAAAGCCTATCCTATAACAAAGGAATCAGCTATTCGATTTACTCATGGTCACTTCATTGAAGACCGTGGAAATTACCCATACCTCCTACACACACACACACACACCACCGTTTTTACTGTTAGAGAGGTAACTCGGCAAGAATCTTGATAAGTGTGTGTGTGTGTAATGACGTGATGTGACCTGAGGAAGGCCGACAGGTCACCTCCACTCATCAAGTGTGTGTGCAATTTCATCACGCCTCCACTGACCTCAACTAGAGTCATGCTCAGGACTGACAAACTGTGTGTGTGTGTGTGTGTGTGTGTGTGTGTGTGTGTGTGTGTGTGTCTGTGTGTGTGTGCGCGTGTGTGTGCGCGTGTGTGTGTGTGTCTACTTAGGTAAAACTGTGAGTTCTCTAGATCTTCCAGTTAGGCCACTTGGAATTTGCAATGGCTGGTGAATTGCTTGGTATTCCACGTCAGTCAGATTATGAAATGTGTGTGTGTGTGTGTGTGATGGAGGTGTGTGTGTGTGTGTGTGTGTGTGTGTGTGTGTGTGTGT